>NC_056735.1:702411324-702658824 GCF_019279795.1 Protopterus annectens
TTATCTTCTTACAGGCCTACATGATCACATCATGGACATGGCTCTGACATTGCTGTGTTGTGCATTTCTGTCTTCTGTCCACTATCAGCATTGATGTTATGGACCACTATTTCCAACATGTGGTCCTGAAGAGACAGGTGAGCACTTTTTGTTACTAAAAGGAACTGCCGATAAGTCCTGAGTGCTTATAGCGCTTATCATTCTAATCTTAGCTGAAGGTGTCCAACCTCTAGTGTCCACCCCGCTCTGAATGATGTGAGAATATTTGTAAGAATAAAACACATAGCTAAGTGTCAGCTGGGGACAGTAGGTTATCAGTTATTAATAGTGGTCGCCATATGTAGAAACAACAGTAGAGGTATAAACAGAGATACCAATGCAGTAGATGCCACCGATATTCTCTGGTATATACTCACTGGAAGTTCAGATGATAACTCAGCCTAATGTTAGGGATAGACATATACATGGATAGTGCTGGGGTGGCTCCCGCAGAGGGATGTATAGGTAAAGGGTTTCTATTGCTGACTGTTGGGGTCACCTAAGTGGCAACAATTGACAGTGGGGGTCTATGTAACATTACTGGTGTACAGAAGGGGAGGTCATGACAGTTGTGCCCACAGTATGTATGTGTACAGTAGTCAGGATAATATAGAGACAGGAAGTCCTGATAGTGGGATGGCTTCCCTCAGCTACATTGTAGATGTGCAGAAACCTGATTTATATATGGTCTCTAATTACAGATTAATATTTTACCTATAATCATTTTCAAACTAAGGGCTCATTTCATTAGTTCAAAGATTTATCTCATACCTCCATACTTTAAGGCACTATATAACTCTTCAGGGCCGTGTCTTGCGATTGTTTTTCTCCTCTACTAGCCATCAGTTGCTGCAAAATGATGCATATGTTTTCCCTCTACTCCTTTTTTTATGTGTGCCATTTGGTGTTTAATATGGTAGACTGTTCTCTTAAGCTGCAATTAAACAGCACTTTGCATGGCAGATCTGTGCAAACAATGATACGTTTCACATGTGTATATAAATCACTATATTTTGTTGAAACACGTGGCTAACATGACACCCAGCATGCATGCACAGCACACTACAAATATACCATGAGTGAAGGCTTGTGTTTATGTTGCTTGCAAGTGAATGCAGATTGTACTTTGCAGCTGAGATAGGCTGTGTTGCTCATGATTCAGAATTCACATTGCCATCATGAATCCTAGGTCTACACCTTCTTTTATGGGACATTTGAGGAAAAGTCTGCTGATGTTCTTTCTGTACAATGAACACCTGCCTTGTGTCCAGGAGAATAGGATCACGCTCAGCTTGATGCATAGCCAGCTTGCACCGATTAAAAATCAATTAAACTAATACCGCCTGCAGTTTCACTGGGTTTGTTTTTTTGACAACTTTTACTCAGCCTGTTTCCTGTTAGATGGGTTCTCATACAAGATGCTTTTTTAAATAATGTCTCCTTAAACAAAACCTTTTCCCTCTGTACTAAAAATCCTCCAAATTTCATTACATCCCATACTTGTGTTCTGATACTTTACCCATTGAGTAACAGATCTGAAATACTGTTTAATTCTGTTCAAAGTACAAGCAAACCTAGAATAGTTATTCATAGGTTCATAGGTAGGTACTAGGCTATTGGTCCTAGGGCCTATATAGGCCTAGCCAAAAAGGGACCCTGGCTTTCGCAACCCAAGAAAATTATTTTCCTGTGCCCCTGTCGAGCAGAACCACAGACGTGATCCCCAGGATGAATTTCCTATTTCGGATCCAATCATCAAGATTTTTCTTGAAAAGTGCTAATGAGGAGCTTTGTTTGATATAGATAGGTAGTTTGCTCCAGAGTATGGAAAGTCTCTGGGACAGGACTCTATCCCTCCAGCATGTTCTGTTTATTGTGGTAACAAGGTTTAGATTCCTAGATCATGTAGCTCAGAGGGATTGGTATTTCTTTAAGTGGAGCATGTCCAACAGCTCTGGGTTTGACATAGCTTTGGATGTTAGGCAGAGATCGCCTCTGAGTAGGCAATATAAGACAGAGTAAAGCTGGAGTTTTTTGAGACAGTCTGTGTAGGGCATCTGTTTGAGGCCAGTAATCCTCTTTGTGAGGTATTTCTGTGGCCTTTCCAGTTGTTGTAGATGTCTTGTGAGGTACATTCCAAAAGGGGCATTGTCCTCTATAATGGGTTTAATGAGTAATGAGTAGAGGGGAACAATTACCTCTTTTTTCCTGGATGAGAAACCTTTTGTGATGAGGTGTGCCATGTAGAAGGATTTCCTGATTACTGTGGCGATGTGATTATCAAAGGAGAGACTACTGTCCACCTGTGTCCCAAGGTCTCTTATCACACTTTTGATGTCAAGTAGACTACCGCCTATGTGGTATTCATGGGTACAGAGTTTTTACCAAAAGGGATGACAATGCACTTTTTGGCATTGAGCTTGAGGCCATAGCTTTGACACCAGGCGTCTGTCTCGGTGCGGCCCTTTTGTAGGATGTCCACATTGTTAGGAGTTTTGATTATGGCTCCTAGTTTGTAGTCATCTGTGAACTTCATTAGCCAAAGACCTTCTGTGTTAGCCTGTACTTCAGAGAAGTAGATACCAAACAGGAGTGGACCCAGGACTGAACCCTGTGGTACTCCACTTGTCACTGGTCTGAAGTCACATTTGGAGTCTGCTACTTTCACAGTGTGGGTTCTGTCAGTGAGCCAGTTGGCAACCCATCTTGTGACATATAGATTTATACCTAGTTTAGTGGGTTTATCTATAATTCCAGAGTGGGGGATGGTGTCGAAAGCCTTGGTGAGATCTAAATAGGTTGTGTGAACCACCTTACCCTCATCTACTGCTTTGGTGACTGCTTCAAAGAAGTCCATCAGGTTTAGGAGACATGATCTGCCTTTTACAAACCCAAACTGGGTGGGGTCCAGAGTTTGGAGATTACCAATGTCTTTGTTTATAAGTTCCATGATGATACGTTCCATGGCCTTGCAGACCAGGCTCATTAGGCTAAAGGGGTGGTAGTTCCCAGGGTCTGTGGTGGATCTGTGGAGTGGGATAACCCCGTCACTGTGTGCCATTCAGTGGGCACAAAGCCTGAGGTGAGGCTATGATTGAACATGGTACTTATGTAGGGTGCCAGTTCATTCTGTAGTTCATGTAGAACGCAGCCTGAGATGTTGTCAAGTCCCATGGATGCTGTATTCTTGGCTTTGGAGAGTGTGGTTTTTACCTGTGCAGCTGTGATTACAGGAACTTTGCATTTTTCCAGTATAGAGATGGGCCGTTTAGGGGGTGAAAGGGGGGTAAAGTTAGCACTGAGCCTATCTGCCAGGATGTTGGCAATATCAGTTGGTTCTGTATATTTAGTGCCATTGTGCTGTAACACAGAGTAAATCTGAGTGTTGCCATTGAGATTCTTGACATAGCTATAGAATGATTTGTGGTTGTCTTTAGAAACAGTGGCAATTTTGTTTTTGTAACTAGCTTTGGAGGATTTTATGAGGGATGTCAACTTCTTACTGAGGCTGACCAGGGAGTTCCTCCAATCATGGGATTTTAATCTTTTTTGCAGCAGTTTCTTTCTTCTGTTGTAGAGTTTGTTAATGGCAGGGGACCACCAGACTGGCTTCCTTTTTTTGGAGGATAGCATCTTGGTTCTGTTAGGGATAGCACAATCCATGCACTTGTGTAAGTGCTTATAAAGTGTATTTGTGTAGGATTCAGCAGTCATACCTCTATTGTCCGTCTGCATAGGTGTCGTGAAGTTTGCCACTTCTGTCTTAAGAAGAGTGAAGTTGGCTTTGGAGAAATTTTTTATGGTGGTTTCCCTAATGGAGGGGGGGGGGGGGTAAGGGCGGGATGTGGATGTCTAGAGTCATTAGCTTGTGGTCGGATCTGACCAACAACGAATTGACCTCTGGTGTGGAACACCGGTCGCCCATGTTGGTAATGACCAGGTCTAGGATATTGCTGCACCTGGTGGAGGTGTGGATAATTTGATCCAAGGATTTGGAATTTATGAATTCCAGATAATGTTGAGCAAAAAAGTTGTTACATGAGTAGTTTTCCCAGTTAATGGTGGGGTAGTTGAAATCTCCCATTATTAGGGTGTTAGGTTGTACCCTAATATTTTTCAGTGCATCAAGAAATGAGGAGTGGGAATCCTGGGGCATGGTGGGGATCTGTAGCAAGGTATAATTTGGATTGCGGTCTTGCCCAGAGTTAGTTGCACTTGGATAATCTCGGATGCATTATGCTGAGCAACTAGCCTGGAGGTGTGGATATCCTTAATGAATATGGACACGCCTCTGCCTTTAGTATTTTGGTCCAGGTTAGGTGGCCAAAAGGTATGGTATGAATTATAACCTGGTAATGCAGGGGTACTCTCTGGAGCCTTGAACCAGGTCTCTGTCACTGCACAGATGATGATGTTCTCCATTTTAAGGAGTGCCTCGAGTGAGTGCATTTTGAGGTTTAGACTTCTAGCATTGAGCAGCATTACCCTCAGAGTTTGCTTGCTTGTACCTATTACGGTGGTGAATTTGTCATTTGAACCTTGCTTAAAAAAGGCACTTTAGGTGTGGCAAGAGCCTTAGCCAGTATCCAGAATCCCAAGGGCAACAGGTGTAGGCCATCTCTGGCAAAGCATCGTTGTCTGTCGATCATGTCATCCCAGGCAGACAGATACTGGATCCCCATAGAATGACACCAGAAGCTTAGCCAATTGTTGAAGTCAATCATTTTGTCCTTGTACTGTGTTGAATTTAATATAAATTGAATATTAATGTTAATGTTGAATTTTTATTGACTGATTGGATGTGATGTGTTATTTAAGGTGATCTGTTCCTTTTATTTGAACTTCATTCTGTGTCACCCAAAGGATGACTAGATTACGTCTGAAAGAGTGCCTTTTTATTATTTTAACAAAGTGAACTTAACTATATTTTTGAGCTGTTTTTCTGTTGTCATACTTTTAATAGTGCAGTTATTTTCAGCACACATAGGAGGTATTTTCATAAGCGCTTTGTAAGACAAAACGATCAATTCAACTGGAGTCAGGCCTTGTGGCACATATTCCAGTTGCTTGCATGCTGCTTTCTCAATGAAGTTTTACACAGTTGTTGTACATCTGTGGATAAAAAGCAATGTTAAGTCTACTTTGCATTAACTTTCTTTGGGAATGGATGTACAAATGCCATAGCCAGGTCTGGAACTGAATATTGTTCAAAATACTTTAATTGTTTTTCTGATTAGGCACAGTCTTTGCTGAGACCTTGTCATAAGGATGAAATTGAATTTTCCAGTTTAAAGAGGGATGTTCATTTTGTGGATAAACCTAATGGATCTGGTGGATAACTAAAAAACAAGTTTAAGATATTAAGTAAGATTGTGTGGTGATAGAGTAATGTCCAGAATAAAAACTTATTTATTCATTCTATGGTACCTGCTTTATTCTGTCTAGTTGACAGAGGAGACAGAGACTATCCTGACAAGCAATGGATATAAGGCAGAGAATCCATCATAGACATGACTTTGTAGGATGGATGCAAACACTCACTTTTATATCACAGGCATGTATACAAGCAAATTAGGAACTCACTAGTTCACCTAATGACATTTCTTTCCAGTCTGAGAGGAAACTGAAACACCTAGGAAAAAGTCAAGCAGGCTTAGGGAAGACATGCCAGGAACCAAACTCAGGAACCGAGTACTGTAAAACAGCACCTTGCTCCCAAAACAATACAGACAAACTCAAAATAAATGCTTGGTAGGCAGCAACATATTATTATCTTGTAAACGGCAGGATGGTAGAGTGATTCCTGTCATGTGTTAGACTGCTGTGAAGTCTCAGAATAGTTTTCCAAGTAATGGCAGACTCATTTTATTAGTAGTATTAATGAAAATGTACCTTGGCAAGATGTCAATTTTTACAAAAAAAATAGTGTCTACATAACACCTTTAAATCATTAAAACAATGCTGAACTATATTTCTGGAGCACAGAAGTTAGGCTAGTCATGTACCATTTTTAAATACTTGGAGTACTATATTTCATTATTAGATTAATGAACAAAATTAGTTTAAAGTGTATTTTAGGTAGAGAGCAAATAAAACTAAATTAGTGAGCACTCAGGCAGCCTTTTGTGGGTATTATGATGGGAAATATCATCTAGCATGTGCATTAAAAGGCAAACTGTTAACCGAGTACCTTTTTACTTATTAAACTGAGATGGTTCATGACAGCAATAGGGGTCCAGCTATGTGTTCATAAGCCTTTTACAATGGAGGTAATTTCATATCTAACTTTGCTTTCTGATAATGTGGTTTGAGAACTTGCTCTCTCAACAGACAACTTTTATTTATTTTTTCACTTTTATGAAAGAGAAATGTAAATCAGTGAGTGCATCAGTCATTGTAATTATAATCACAACACAAGATATGTAGGAATCATTATAACAGAGTGATGCTAATCCCTTGTAAATAAGTACATTACTGTGAAGTCATTATTTGCTTTCCAAGCAGTAACATGTGAATGTTCTATTGTATGGTGGATCCTTACTACTTTATCGAAAGAACACAAGAAAAAAATTGAGAAGATTGAGGCGAGAAGTTCATAAGTTCAAAACAACGCACTTTGAAATTACTGAATCTAGAAACCACGAAACACCAACTGTGCATGTCAGACACTAATAGGAGGTTCTGAATCAAGTTTGCGGACACAGACAAAAATGAGGTATTACATTTAAACACTTAATTTTAATAAAAAATGTACCTTTTTTCAATGCTTGTTAATGAAGTTCACGGTACAGTCAGGATCGGGAATTACCCTTTTCACCACTATATTGTAATGTTGGAGTTGGTATATATAACTTTCAGGGGATATGGAGGATGCAGCCTCACCACAAGGGGGGTGCAGGCGGTTCCCACTATCCTAAAACATTGAAAAATGTAGCTAAATGTAGTAGCTGATTTTTTTATGCGTCCGTAATCTCTGTACAGAAGTTACGGCTGGTGTCCGACATGTGCAGTTGCATTTCATTGTTTTTAGTTTCAGCAATGTAAACTTTTGCTGAACTAGATCATTTAAATTTTGGTTATCTGTTAATTTGATCTTCTGAAGTAGATCATGTATAGTGCACTGCACTCTAGTAACAATTGCTATAAGTTATTACTATACTTCCACTATTTCTTACAGTGATATTGTCTTTGGCACAAATTACTAAGTGTTTTGGTTTCATCTATTAAAATCTCTGCAGTGCAGTTTTCTTACCAAACTAATTCTTATAACTAAATTATGGAAGACTTTAATCAGTTTTATATCAACAGAACAATGGAAGAGGAAGCACTAGGACTAGAATAAGTACCCAACTAACAAGTACAGTTATAGACTAAACTAGCTAGATGTATATGAACTAAATGTGTGCTGATCATTGTTTGACAGCATGAACTATATATATATATATATATATATATATATATATATATATATATATATATATATATATATATATATATATATATATATATATATATATATATATATATATATATATATATATATATATATATATATATATATATATATATATATATATATATATATATATATATATATATATATATGGCTCCCTACTGAAATATTGGTGCTTGTAACTTTGAGTGCCAACAAACCAAAAAAAAAAAAAAAAGGTCAGAAATGCATGAGAAGAACAAATGTCAAACAATACTCTTCTCCTTTAAACCTATTTTTTGCAGATGGCAAGCCCCCAATACCCCTAACTTATACATACAAACTCTGAGATAACCATACCTGAAATAAAAGGGAATACCACAGGAAATGGGCATCTCAGGCTTGATATATGCAAGTCCATTTTTCAGCCATTCAGTCTCTGTATTTTGGGACTTACTCATGCAGGTCACAACTTTTCAAATGTTTACGTGTATGTACACACACACACACACACACACACATAGATATATATATATATATATACATATATATGTATATATATATATATAATATATATATATATATATATATATAAATATATATATATATATCTAGATATAGATATAGATATACATATATATAAATATATATATATGTGTGTGTGTGTGTGTGTGTGTGTGTACACGCATACATATACAATGTTTCATAGCTATAATAACAGAAGAAGAAAATACTCAACAATGGAAACATATTTACATTTTGTGTTACTAAAGAAAAGCTCATACCAGATACATTTAGCTATAATCAGGAAAAAAAGAACAAATTCAGTCCAGACAATTTACTTCAGAGCACAAAGAAAGTTAGAAGTTCTGAACTTCAATAGGCGAGAGAAGTGTTTTGATCCATTTAGTCTGGCACTTTTACTGCTCCATTAGTTAATTCATTTGACAAAACCACTGAAATGTTAGTACTTGGAGACTCTGTACTGAAATGATCTGCAAATAAAACATATCGCCACAATAAAAAATGCAGTTAATACTGAAATGACCTATAGTATGTATAGAAATGCAGTTATTGCTTGTTCTGTTCCAAGGACAAGGTTTAACAATATGTTTGGGAGTCTTCCAAAAGTTAAGGTAAGACCATGTTACACGTCTGTCATATTTCATGAAGGCATGAACTATTAAACAAGAAGTGTGATTAAAGATATGCAAGTTTCCACCACTGCCACTTCTATTTAGTTTAACATGACATTAAGTACTCTTTTGTAAAGTATTTGTTTGTCCAGAAGTTAATACCATAGCATGCCTTAAGTCAACACTTAAAATAATTGTTTGAATGTCTATTACAATCATGGTTTAGTTTTAAGATTAAGAATGCTGTCTGTGCTCCTTGGGGATCTCATCTAGACTGGGTAATACCATGATATTTTCAGAACTAATTTTAAGCACCAACACATCATTTTCAGCAATACATTGAATTGGAAAGTGGCATCACTGAATACTATAGCATAGGGAACAGAGAATCATAAGGTCCCAGCATTATTACTTGCTAAAAATATTACTTGTTTTCATAAATGTATACCAAAAATACATTATTACAAATTTTATTTCTTGCATGATATATGTACTGTTTTTCCATTCATTTAATCTACAACACCCGCTTTAGTTTTTATTTTTTCAGGAATGTACAGGAACCAAAGAGTATATAAGCTAGCAATGGGCATAAGGCAGAAGATCCGTACTGCAAGGAATGACAGTCCATTGCAGGATTACAGGACACAGACATATAAAGACACACACAGACATACACACCTAAACGCTCCTGTTTCACACAGTTCATAACAGGCTAATATCTATATATATTTGACCAACCCTGCTTTCCCTCCTTTCTCTTTTTAATCTAATTCCATTCATAATAAAAGTAGAGTTTTACACATCCCAACCTGCAAACCACTAAATACAAACCACCTGAATTTATACATTTTGCATTTAGGGTCACTTAAATCACTCAGCATGAGTCAAATTTATTGTTACTGCTGACTTTTGCATTTTGAAAAAACAAAACAAAACAAAAAATTGTGTTGCTTTATAAACTGTTTGTTCTCACTAGAACCTTCAAATATTGTTTGCAAAAGTCCCTTACATTTATTTCACTATATGGATATTTACTTCAGTAATCATGTAAAATTTTCAAAATATCTACAAATCTTATAACCTTTGTTCACATTCACAAAATCAAAGACAGGTAAACATACACAGAAACACAGACAAACACACATACACATGCACACACAGACAGACAGACAGACATACACACGTGCACACAGACAGACAGACACACACATACACACACACACACACACACACACACACACACACACACACACACACACACACACACACACACACACACACACACACACACACACATACATGGGCAGGCATGTATGTATGTGTGTACTTCTGTAATGTGTATGTGTTAAAAAAGAAAGACTATGTAGACAGCAGTCCTTTCTCTCATGATATGTATGCAATATGAGTAGAAGGGTGCAACATACTACATGTAGGTCATACCGTGTACTGTGCCGAATGTGCTTGTAATAGGCTTTGTTTCCTTCTCTTGTGCTTGACATGTCTTTATACCACAGAGTACACAGTTTACCCTACTGCACATCCTCCATCTTTGCTCCACTCCTGTTAGAATTAAGTATATTGGGACCTTTGCAATATGGAAAGTCTGTTATACCGCACAGTATTGTCACACCATACCCCCTTTCTTCTAAAGCTAACTTCGTTGTTTAACTGTAGACAATGAGGCTGTTGTGTAGTGTGCTTTGCCTTGTTGCTGTTCCCCATTCCACTGAGTGATGCATTTTGCATTGTCGGACACCACTGAAAAGAATGGTAGATTGAACTGCTCATCTCGCTATTAATTTTATACCACGGTTAACTGAACACAGATGCATTATTCTGTTTAAGAACTACGTATCTGACAGTACTGCAGCCTAAATGCCCCCTTTACTGTAGCAAGTTTGCATTGTGGAAAACATCTGTGAGTCTGTCTCTCTAATTGTCTTCAAGCTATATAGAACATTTATAGATTCATTTCATATTTCTTACCAACACTTGGTCCTTTATCCCTGTGCTTTATATACAATAATTGTACGATAAAGCAGTTAATCATGATTCTGACCATATAGTAAGTTTGGTTAGCCTCTTGGTATATTATACATTATGTTAAATGGGATGAGCCTTAATGCACTTTTATTTAAAGGATGATCTGGCAGTTAAATTAAACTGAATTATTAAAAACTTCTAGGATGATACCCAGTTGATTGAAAAAAGTCTTCAAGCTTGTTGACATCTAGAAAAGGGTACACATAATTCCCTCTTTGAGACCATTGTTACTTAATTTAAGGCTGGACTTACATACTCTTAGTTATAAATTATAATGTCTACTTTTGTCACCTGCATTGCCTGATATTCCGCAGACAAGCAACTACTCACAGCAGGTTTAGTCAGCTAACGTTGGTGAGCAGTGATACTTCTCATATTGTCTTTTAAGTCTGTTCCATTTTGCAATTCAACTGAAAAAATGAATGCAAAATCAAATGAAAGTAATATATAGCCTTCTCAGGAATTGTGATTATGTACCTATGTATTGTTTTTATAAAGTAAAAGCAAAACTAATTATAAAAAAAAATAATTAAAGTAGATCATCAGAGCTGGCCAAGATACCACACAGATTGTTGTAAAATTACTGAGCATTATTTTCAGATCTGCTGACAGTAAATGGTAGTCCATGATATTAAAGTCATTGCTGTGCTACATATGTTATTGTAAATTATTACTGAATTGTGACTGGCCACATTATGCATTATGCAAATCAAATTTTAATTATTTAGAAATTTCTACCTTGTAAATCCCCATGTGGTTTACATGCAGTTATATATGTTGCAAAGATGTAGATTATAGACTGGCATAAAACATTTAATTCTAAAAAATTGTATTAACTAGCTCTAGCTGCAGAGATGGATAAAGCCTTGTCTATGGCTGAGGTGTCCGAAGTTCATTTAACATTTTAGCTGTCTGACAGAGCTGGCGGTAGTGGATGGGTGTACTCATCCTAGGGAGGGTAAGAGAGGGCTAGAGGCATCCTCTTACTGCTGAAATCCCTCAAAGGAGGTGCAGGTGATGCAAATACATGGTCTTGGGGTGGTGTTAGATTCACTGAGTCAATATTCAGTAATAGCCTTTAGTGTAGTTACATTGAAGCATGGGCTCCCATGGAGTACAGATTGTGGACCTTTGTGGAAACATGGATCACACTTCCCTACCTAGGGGATGGGGTTCGTCCTTTACAAATGTCCTCATAGCTGAGATGCCAACAAACACACAAAGAACCCACATGGATGTCTGTTTGATACCTTGCTGTATGGTTCTGACTCTTCTATAGTTAGAAGAGATCCAGTCTTGTAGAAGGGAACAAATGGGCTCACCTCCAATAATGGGACTCTTAATGACCTAGAAATATATATTTAACTATATTTAGGTGACCATGATCTTTTTTCAAAGTAGCTGTGGTTATTACTGTGAGTTGTAGTAATGCATTACAGAGTAATATGACAGACATGCACTTCATTGCTGTGAAAGTCAGAAAAACATGAATATTTACAGGCATGTTGAGGTTATAGCTTGCCTCATAACAAAACCCTACGGTATGGCCTCATGCAACTTTTGTGGTAGAAAACAATACAGTTCTACCTGAATTGTAAGAGTCCAGCTGAACAAACCATATTTGTCCAGTATTGTAAATGAGAAATAAATAATGGCTACAAGGTAGGAGGTTAAAGTCCTATATACTTTATACAAGTGGGCAAGTTTCATCTAATACACATAATGGGACAGTATCCCAATTTTTTTATGAAGCACACACCGAACTCTAATGGTCTCAGAAGTGCAACGACTCTGACTTCATATTATTTTTCTATTGTCAGACCTACAGACATTATTTGCATAAGACAGTATAAAGAATAATAGCTGGCAACCAAGAGATAACTCTATAAGTAACAGTGCTATGATGTTTACAGAGAACAAATAATAACCTCTAGAGCAAATCATAGGTCATTATTCATTACTTAGAAATATCAAGACACTGCTGAGCATTAATATCTAGAAATTATTGCTCAGATTATCAAGAAATATGACAGTCAAACAGACATATTGCAACAAAAGAGTTATACATAGCAAATAAAAATATCAAACACCAGCAGACAAAACAATTATGGCCCTATGGTTTCCTTGAAAGACAGAAAATTCAGAAGTGATTGAAAATACCAAATTAATGCTTTATTTACACGAGTAACACAGGAACAAGACTTACTAATATAAAATGATTTTAAATTTCAATCACATTATTGCATTGAGAACTACAACTATTAAGAAATCAGGCACAGTATGAATTCTTCTTTTAAAAAACTCAGTGCAGTCTCTCCTCCTTAATGTCACACTTTTTCCAAAAGGAAGACAGGTAGAATTGTAAAGGGTAGTGGATGAACTAAAGAATAAAACAGATATAGGTGGAGCAATACAGTGAAACCCTATACAGTGCAGTATTTGTGATCCACACTATGGTCCTGCATTAATTGCAGTGTCATGCTATTACAAGGCTTGTTATGGAATAATGCACAAACATTAACTGCTGTCATAAAACATTCTTAAGCTGTAACTGTAATTAAATAGAAACAACCAAATACAATATGAATGTCTGCAGTTTTTCAGCCATTTCTACATGTATTTATACATTATTTATATTGAAAAGCAAAAGTGTGTTAGTTGCCCATCAAAAAGAGCAAGCAGTTAATGTTGGTACTAACTTCCATCCTCTGAGACTAGACTGATATTAAGATCTCTTGCCAGCTAGTCTTGCTGTCGTTCCAAAGCTGTTTCACAGCGAGCTTTTCCAGTACTGTGAACAACTTCAACTTTCATGTCGACATATCCATTGTGTGTGCAGTTATGTGAAACAATCAATTTATGTGTTGTACAAACTGTCATGGAAGTTTGCCATGCTCCATCTGTGAAATGATACTAGTGACACGTTTAACCAATCAAGTAAAAGATTATACAATTGATTGTATAACTACATATAATGCCTTCAGCTGGTAACGTAAACAAGTGTAGGAAGTGAGTGAAAGTGTTAATTACAAACAAGTAATTGGATAGGTAATTACAAACAATGCTGTCTTGCACATTGTGTAGAATAAATGTTTTTAATAACAAAGGGCTAGAAATCTCAAAGAGTTGATGAAGTGGCTTATATAATTCAATAATTATGCTATCTCTTGAAGAGGCAACTTTATATATACAGACTCCCACAGGGTTTTAGGCAATCTGAGACAGACAAAATGTATATATAGATTTATTTTGTAAATGTACAATTAAAGGCATAGTTTATGTTGGAAAAACTGCTAAATGTTCTAGGGTTAAAATATATGAACATGGTAGGGATATGAAATTAAAGAATTTACAAAATATTTTAGCTAGACAAAAGAATGAGTTGGACCACACAGTGAGTTTGTGCTGAAAGCCCAGATGGTTTTACCAAATCTCCCTTCGATTTTTAACTAATAAGTTAAAAATGGGTAGGAAAAGGCTTAAACTGTTTTTATTTTTTTGTGAAGTGTGTGTTAAAAGCCATGAGTCTTTTGAAAATAATGTACCAATATTGATTAATTTTAACAAATTTGTGACTATGCGACAGACAGAGCAAAAAGAAAATGTGTAGAAATATCTTACCCATCCGTATTCTCCCAATGTGTATCAAGGAGATGCAATATACCAACTGGAACACTGGTTGTGATGCATATACGGAACCCATGCTAAACTACAGTATAACATCATCCACATGAAAATCAAAAAACATCATATGTCTTTGGTCATCTGAATGCCAGGTTTCATTGTCTGGATACATCTTGAGTGGGCACTACAGTGCCCTCTGTTGCAGCCTGCAATATATCCATAGCATACTGGATGCTACATAATATGAGTACTAGAAAGATAGCAGACTAGCCATCTGTCCAGGGAACCTCTGGACCTACTCTGGAAGTCCTTGTCACAGCCAGTGCATACCAGTCTCAGCATGTGATGACAGAAGCAAATGCACCGTAACTCCCAGACAGCAATACCCCCAGTACATGGCATAGCAGGTGAAGCAGCAGCATATAGTCCAGCTCTGTCGACTCAAGAAAATTGCACAGTGACAATCCAGTGTGACATAGAGCAAACAAGATACATGCAGCGTTAGCTGAAGTGCATACTGGGCAGTGCATGTTCAATGCACACTTGCACTTCAGACATCTCCACATGCCCACATGGGAAGGAGGGTGGTATAGATCACAGTCTTCTTCATTTTAAAAGGTGCTAAGGGGCACAGTGATATGTGGATGACATCACAAAGTTAGTTTATGGACATGTCACTGGAGGTGGAGACAGGGGATCTTGTGGCAATTGGAACTCTATGCCATGTCTTACAATGACAAGAAGGGATGGCAGTATGGGAATGGAGGTTGAGTTAAGGGTCTTGTGGCAAGGGGTACACTGTGCCATGTATAATGTCCTCCAGTCTCAAGGATGGGTGGCACCACAGAAATGCAATTATGAGAGGCTGCCACTGTTTGACTACAATCTGAAGCCACTGTACAGGCTTAATGTGGTAGGACTAAAGGCCCCCTCCCATGTAAAGATTGTTGTGCTACTATTGGAATGGAATTTGTGTGAAGTCCACTGGGGAAGTGCCCTGCTACTAGAGGCTGAAGGCTGTTTCCATCCATGTGCTGGGCAGTTAGATTGAAATTCTCCTAGAATAGACCATGTACCCTCCAAAATGTCTGTTTAATTACCTGCCACTGTCCATACACATTTTTGCTGTACAGGGTACCCCACACTGATATAATGCCATCACCGCAGTGGCTCTACTTGATAGAGGCACTGGGAACTACCGTTGGGCAGCACGATGCCTGGGCACTTCTACGGGCTAGGCTTGTAAAGGTTCCAGGGCCATTAGCCTAGTACACACCTATGAACCTATGAACCTATATATTGGGACCCAGCTCTGAAAGGTGATTGTGCCAGGAAAACATACTAGGCTGCTATATAGTGGAAATACCCACACTGGATGCAGTGCACTCCTCTGTTACTGCCATTACAGGTAGAACTGTTCTGGTGCTCTTAGTTGGTGGGGAACCCTCCAACACTTTTGGTGATGACTCATTCTGTATAACTTGTAGTTTATGAGGGTGATGCCATACCTTCATCCTGAACAATGGGTGGGAGCTTAGCACAAGAGGGAGACAGACAGTGCCTGTGTATCATCTGATTGTGACTTCATCTATATCTCTGCATCATTATTAGATGCTGCATAGTGCAGTTTTCAGCCTGTTGTTTTTGACTCAGCCTCTTCAAGTGTCATCAGCAGCAGTTTGGCCTTTAAATATATAATACAAGACAGAATAACATTAGCCTGAATACCCTGCTAAATGTGAGGGCTTGTGATGTGCATACAAGCAGTGGTACAGAATATATAGGTATAGAAAAGACACACACCTCCATTGTTATTCTTGTGTGCTGGCTTACCTGAAATACCTATGTGAAATATATGGACTGGTGTATGTGATTTACTTGTAACATTTGTGTGCATTGTAGATGTATACACATTCATTGTCACCACTAAACTGGTGCATCTCTCTTTGAGACAGGTAAGGATTGGTCACTCCTAGAATCTCTGTGTACTCCTCCTGGTATGATACCTATGTCATTATGTATCTTCATGAAGAGACGCTAAGACCTCTTCCTCCTCAGTTTGGGCTGTGGGAGGTAATCCCATGCAGCTTATCTTCTTACAGTCCTGACTGATCAGGTTGTTGACACACCTTTAACACTCCTTTGTAGTGTGATTCTGACCAACAATAGCACCATAGCTCCATCTCCGAAATGAGAAACATTTTGTCTTATAATGTGGAACAAATGGGCATAATGTGGAACACTTACTAACAGCTTAAAAACTTCACCTAGGAAGCTTGTAGGATGGATAAATGTGCTATTTTAACTTATAAAAAGCTTTTTGATGAATTAAAATCATTCAGTTCTCTTCATCATGGTGATCAGTTAAACAATTCCTAACAGTGAATGTGTGACAGATGCTTTCAATGTGTGACTTCGAGGAATATGAACTTTTTAAGACCCCAAATGTGGAACATTCCTCGTAATGAGGTACACTTGAAATGTATGAATAACACTGATGTCCTGGACCAATATCTCCCTCTTATGGTTCTGTAGCAGCTGATGAGTACTTCCTCTCTACAACAGGGGGCACCCATGAGTTCTGAGAGCCTGTAATCAGATATCATTCTTAACACTGATGAAAATGTCCAACCTCTGCCATTTGTCCCCTCTTGAGGACATAGTTACATCTGTGCAAACAAGTGACATAGTTGTAGGCCAGTTACTACTGGGAATAACAGACTACCAATTACAAACAGTGAGATGCCATATATATGCTCAACACTGCAGATTTGGACAGGCATACAAACACAGTAGGTGCTACTGATTTGCAATGAGTGGAATACTCCAATGGTACCCTCAGACAATTGGAAGGGACACATGTGCTTGCACACTGCTACAGTGGATTTCATAAAGATGCCCACAGGGATATACAGAGGAAGGAGGGCTTCACAGACCATTACAGTAGGGGCAGACATTGAAAATAGGAACAGTGACCCTTAAAAAAATAGGTACATCCATCTAAAAATGTGGAAATTAATTTACATAAAATTTGAATATCATGTAGCACATAATTCTTCCTGTTTTCATTATGAATGTGGGATACTACTCAGAAACACATTTCAAATACAGGGGGTGACAAGAATTATGGAAAATATAAGCATATTATCAAATAAAAAATACCCTGATAAGTCCGTTCGCTGTACTGGGTGCTGAAATTCACTTAAGCAACAAGTTAGTTGATAGAACACTTCTTTATTTAACAAACAAAACCTTTTCAACCCACATTAAGCACTTTCATCTACTCAAATATGCTTCATCAGAACACTTTCGATAAAAACAAGCTGGGTTTTCTATACACATACAACCAATGGTTTAACGTGGGTTGAAAAGGTTTCGTTTGTTAAATAAAGAAGTGTTCTATCAATTGACTTGTTGCTTAAGTGAATTTCAGCACCCGGTACAGCGAACGGACTTATCAGGGTATTTTTTATAGTATAAAATAAAACAGAACACCACAACGAAACAAAAGCACCTGCACAACTCAGGCAAGTCCATATAATAATAAAAAGTATAAAACGCTGTGTGCAGGTGTTACCCAGGCAGTTCCAAATAGTACTAAATCAAGTAGCACGATGTTCAGGAAGTAGAACCTTGTCTCTTCAGACCAAAAATAAACCTGCTTCACATAAATCAAAATCCAAGCAATAAGTCCTAAAATTATTATTGTGAGGATGTCTTTTAAGATATTTATTGAGCCTATGCTAATTGATTAATTAATTATATGATGGTATATAAAGCATGACTTTTTTAGGAGTGCATTGTGGTTTGAAAAAGCTGGAAAGCGAAAGCGCTCACCTGTTTTTATTTTTTACAATAAACTGCAGTCAACAATTTATTTTCGTATTTACTTGGAAGGATTTATTGCTTGGATTTTGATTTATGTGAAGCAGGTTTATTTTTGGTCTGAAGAGACAAGGTTCTACTTCCTGAACATCGTGCTACTTGATTTAGTACTATTTGGAACTGCCTGGGTAACACCTGCACACAGCGTTTTATACTTTTTAGTATTTTTTATAGCGTTGACTTTCGCTGACATGTGTGGTCATATTATCAAATAGATCATTTACTTTTAAATCTTCAGAAAATGAGAGGCGTGTATCCTTTTTCTTTAAATTATTGTTGCCACTAGTATGTTGGTCATGTAGTGTGTTTTTTCTGTGCACTAGACAGCTTAAAAAATCATATGTGATGATGGGGATTTAGAAAATTATGTGAAGGAATAAATCAAAATTGAAAATAAAGGCATGCCTACAAAAATAAGGATATCCTGTGCAAGGGTAAATCAGTCCTGAAAATAGGAATGTTCCTCCAAAATAAGTACACTTGAAAGGTCTGGTGGGACCTTATAGGAGGGCCACAAGTGTCACTAAGCTAATGGCTCTGTTAGTGACACATATGGGGAGGTCCACTGGAGGTGCTCCCAGAGAATAAACACAGCATGTTTGTTTAAGACAGACATGATGGTGTGGAAATAGATTGTCCTGATAATATGCCACCTTACCTCAGTAACATTATACATACACAGCTACATATATTATATTATATATGGGCTATATGCAGGTAAATGTTGCAGGTTACCATAGTACAGATTACTCTAGGAACATTGTTCCAAGGCAAGAACTTACATGTGCAGCATACTTGTGACATATGTCTTACCACAGTACTGCAAAGCACTGTGTACCTCCTGAGGGATGTGTCTTCTTTATTTATGTTACTGTACTGGCAGAAGCTTACCTTAAACTTTTTTTTTTGGTGTGGCTCCTTTTTTTCTGATGCATGATTTGGTGTTGGGAATCACAGGATATCTGCTTAAGCTGCAAGTATATAGCAGTATGCATAGCATGCATTCAAATGAGTGTTGGGCACTTGTATGACTATGAATTGCTTTGTTTCAGTAAGTGCACAGGAGATATAACATTCATCTAGATTCCACCACATGTGACAGATATGCCATGCTCAAGGGCTAGTGCATGCTTCCTGCACATGTATGTGAGCTACATTTTGAAGTAGTACTAGACTATGCTTAATGCCAAGAAATGTATAGTTATCCCCTTTGGGAAAAAAATGTACCCATGAATTACTGCATAGGTGGCAGTACACTAAACACCAAAAGTGTGACGAGAGACTTAGGGACACAGGTGGACAGTGGTCTTACCTTTGGTAACCACATTGCCACAACAGTCAGAAAATCCTTCTATGTGGCACACCTCATCACTAAGGGCTTTTCATCCAGAAAAAAGGAGGTCATTGTTCCACTGTACTCATCCCTCATTAGATCCATTATAGAATACAATGCCCTGTTTGGTATGTACCTCTCAAGACATCTGCAACAACTGGAAAGACCACAGAAATACCTTACTAAAAGAATCACAGAACTAAAGCAGATGCCCTATGCTGATTATTTAAAAAAACTCCAGCTATACTCTGTGGCATATCGTCTACTCAGAGGCGGTCTCTGCTTAACATACAAGGCCATGTCAAACCCTGAGCTGTTGGACATGCTCCACTTAAAGAAATCCCAATTCCTCAGAGCCACATGCTCCAGGGATCTAAATCTTGTCATCACAATGAACAAAACATGCTAGAGGGATAGGTTCCTGACCCAGAGACTCCCCATACTGTGGAATAGACTGCCCATACATGTCAAGCAGAGCACCTCCTTGGCCCTCTTCAAAAGGAACCTTGACGATTGGATGGGAGATAGGAAATTCACCCTGGGGATCATGTCAGTCACCCTGCTAGACAGGGGTCCAGGGAAGTAAATATTTTGGGAAGAAATATCCAAGGAATTGTTATGGCTAGGCTTGTATAGGCCCTAGGGCCAATAGCCTCGTACCAACCTATAAACCTATGCTTATCATAATTCAGAATTCATGTTTCCATTATGAATCATAGGCTACCATCTTATTTTACTTAATATTCATGAGGATGGCTGTCAGTCTAATACCTCATGTAGAGCACCTCCCTGGTGTGGTAAGGGTAGCAGGAACATGTTTTTTCTCTTATGCAGTCTGTAGAGGATGCAGCTGCTAGAGCACCCTCATGGACCCATTTTGGAAGGTGGATGCCTGGTTCTACCTGACTGAGCTTTTAAACAAGGCTACTGGCATCCCTAGCACCAGTAAGAAAAACAGGTATTGGTACAGAGCCCCTTACTGCCACCACCTTGAACATTTTTTGCAGTGGGAAGCAGAGGTTAGACAAGGAATACCTCATGTGATATAGTATTTGCCAATGAGTCTGTTTATCAAACTGCAACTGTAAATTTTGTTTTCAGTCATTCAGAGCAGTGTTCGTAGTAAAGGCTGTTCCCTCTGATAAATATGGCATGCCAGGTGGTCAGATTTGGAGAATTGTATCCATGCTGTGCTTGTTGCTTATCCATA
The DNA here is from genome assembly GCF_019279795.1 of Protopterus annectens. NCBI lineage: Eukaryota > Metazoa > Chordata > Ceratodontiformes > Protopteridae > Protopterus > Protopterus annectens. The sequence continues at coordinate 702,432,027 of NC_056735.1, forward strand.
TGACATGGCTCTGCTACACACTGTGGAGTAATGCATGCCTGTTCAGTTGTGAAACTATGGGCACCATGTCAGGCTTCCTGCTTCCTTGCACTTACATATGGGGCTGTGGCTTAGTTGTGAAGCTCTGGACACATTTGCAGGATTCTGTTATCTTGCGCATACATGTGGTTAGAGTGAGAGACCAACTGTGTTTCCTGTTACAGGAGGTAGCTATGGGATTCAGCAGAGTGAGGGTAGTTTGTGTTCTACCTACTGACTTGTAGTATAGTAATTATATCATGTGTAGAACATCTTCACATGTCACAGTTTCCACTGTGCCTCCATATTGTATGTAATGATGATGCCAATGAGATGTAGGCATTTTAGACATGGGCTGCTGCTCCTATTGCTGCAGCTGTGACAGATAAGGGGGCTAGGAGTGCCTTGCCAGGGGGTTACAAACCTCTGCCAGGCAGGTAGCCTGGCTGGCTCACCTGCCTGTTGTGACCCTGTTATCAGGACAATAGGCTTTAGAAATTGCAATGGTATTCTGAGTAGCTACTACCATATCCTTCCTGAAAATTACTGCAGATGTGCTTGACTGGTGGGCTCATTCTACTGGGCCTCCAGAGTAGGGTGTGACCTCTGCCTTTGGCAACCCTGACCCATTTCAGTCTTCTGAACAATGAATGAGGGCAAAATGGTTCATACTGCCTACCTTGACCTGGCCAAGGCATTTGATACAATACCCCACTCAGGCAATGTTGACAAACTCAAAAGGCTTGGTAGAAACCAATATGTCACCTGGTTGATAGTCAAGTGGCTCACAGACAGGACCCAGGGTGGTAGAATTGGGGAGATCACCTTTCCAAAGAGGCCAGTCACAAGTGGAGTCCCTCAGGAATCGGTCCTTAGACTGCTTCTTTCTGGCATTTACTTCTTTGAAGTCAACACCAATGTCAGTAGTCTCTGGCTGACTAAATTTGCAGATAGTTGCAAATTAAGAGCTGTCATTGAATCTTACAATGACAAAAAGGTTCTCCAGGAAGGGCTGACACAGAGAAACCACTGTTGTCAGAGCCATGGACTAAAACTAAATACCAAGAAATGCATGATAGTATCCTTAAGTCATTCACAATTGGTAATATCCTATTGACAACATACTTCTTAGAGCTGACCAAGCAGTCAGGGACTTAGGGACGCACATAGACAATAATCTAGCCTTTGACAACCATATGTCTACAGCAATGAGGAACTCATTCTATGTTGTGAAACTTAAAAGCAAAGGTATTGCATCTAGGTCCAAGGAAGTCATTGTTCCACTTGTGTTCAGCATTCATCAGACCTATCATTGAGTACAGTGCCTCCTTTGGTATGTACCTAGCCAGACATATCCAACAAATGGAACGTTCTAGAGGTTCCTCACTAAAAAATATGAGTAAGTAAAATGTCCTATGCAGCCCACCTCAAGGCCCTATCCCTATATTCTGTCTCCTACAGGATGTTGAGGGGAAATCTCTGCTTGGCATACAGGGCATTGTCAGACCCCACTCTGATGGACCTTCTGCATATCCACAAGCAAACAGCAAGAGAATTACCCATTCTTAAGACTTAAACCTTGTCTGTGATATAAGCTGGATGTGCTCGAGAAACAGGTATGTATTCCAGAGACTAACCCATCTCTGGAAAAGGCTCCCCATCCATGTGAAGAAGAGTTCCTCTCTAACTCATTTCAAGTATAACTTGGACAATTGGATAGGGAAAAAGAAATTCATCCCTGGCGTGGCACCTGTGTCTCTAATGGACACAGGTAACCTGTAAGTGGTTCATCTCCCAGACCCCTGCTTGTAATGTTTCATCTCCCAAGCCCCTGCTTACACTTATCAAGGGAACCAGAACTTGTCAGAGATTTGGCCTGCATGGCTTGACTTAAAAGGGCCTTATGGTCATTAGCCTAGTAAACACCTATGAACCTATGAACATATGGTGAATCATTCTGATATCATTCTGGGTTTATTGGCAGCTCATATCTCAGTCTTTCCCCAGTTTTTGTGTCCTCATCAGGTGTATGTCATTGAATAAATGTCTGTCTAATTGAAACCCACATGGTCAAACTTATTTGATTGAAAACACATTTGACTGAAAACTCATTTGATAGGAAACCTTCTTCATAACAAATATATCATACACATGCTTTTACTCCCCATACCTCCCTTACTTGTATATACTAATGCCACAGTCACAAAACTGCATGGACAGGAAAAAACAACACACTGGAGCAGAAAAACAATAATTTACAGACCCGGGAATACAATGCAATACTGACCATTGCAATCCACACATACACTGCTAGATTCAATTCCCTAATAACTCCTATAATAAGACATGGCACCATCAGATGCTTTCTATGGACTTCTACACTTTTCTTTCAAATGAGTTTTTAGTCAAATGAATTTTCAGTTCAGTAAGTTTTCAATCAAATGGGTTGGACTATTTGGGTTTCAGTCAAATGGCATAGACCTATAAAATGTGGTATCTTACCCCACAATAATGTATCCCGTTCTCCCTCACCTCCTTTTATTTTATGCTTCCTTTCTGTGTTTACCTCTATTAGCTCTGTTTCTTCATTTCCTACTGCCACATATTCTCATTTCTTCCCATTTTATGGAAACTATCAGTGACAAGGTGACCAGACACTAGACAATTGGTGTTTACATTGTGCTGTAAGTTTCTACCATGCACCACTTATCAAAAGTCTGCTCCAGCATACTCCAACTCTCCAAATCATTTCACCTGCTGCCACCTAATCTCATGTGGTTCATATTAGCTGGAGAGTGTTTGCTGCGTTGCTGTATAACCTACGTTTTGCTCTGTTCCATTATGGCTGGTATGCAGCTTTTTAGCATTTCTTAATTTTCCACATCACAGTACAGGTAGCTTCACAGACATTCAGTATGATGCCATTTAGGCAGTCATGTGTTTTTTACACTGCAAGGTATCACCACATAGGTTCATAAGTTCATAGATAAATACTAGGCTAACTGCCCACATGGGTCATTTTAACCTAGGGGTTTGCAACTTGTGGCTCTGGAGCCACATGCGGCTCTTCCACCCTTCTGCAGTGGCTCCCTGTAGCTTTGAAAAATAATAGCCACTCTGACGCACGACACACACACACACAGACAGGGAGTGATCGAGTGATGGATTTTAAATATTGCTCTTATAAACTTAGAAACTTGCTAGAGTAACAGTTTCTGTTAACATGCATTTTACACACACACACACACACACACACACACACACACACACACACACACACACACACACACACACACACACACACACACACACACACACACACAACTACCTCGCAGCTGTACAGATATTTGCAGAATGTCCTGATTTTTGCCTCATATTTTGGTCGGTTTCTCATAAAATTGTGTTTTTTCTGGCAAATCATTGAGAGCTAAAGTCAGAAAATATAGACATACATTTGAGTTTCAGACTTCATAGCCTTCAGAAAATTCATGCAAATCCAAACCTGTTATTCTATCAACCTTCTGTTTGTACAAGCAAAATTTAGAAAGTGTCCCTATTTTTGGGCCTTTGTCCTCCCATTATTTATGGCTTTGTCCAGATTTCTTGCAAGAGATCGAGAGATATGAGTCACACACACACACACACACACACACACACACACACACACACACACACACACACACACACACACACACACACTGACAGCGATTGAGCAATTCCAATAAAAATCCCAACAAAGGAACAAAAATAGGGATGGATTTTAAATATTGCTCTTATAATCTTAGTTTTTTTATATATAGTATAATAACTATCTACAGGAAAAAACAACACACTGGCTCCAGATGAATTTTACTTGGTAGGAGAGGGGCCAAAAATTGCTCTTTTGATAGTGAAGGATGCAGACCCCTGGCCTAGCCAATTACCCCATATGAGAATCAATACCTGCACCTTGTGTCTGTAAGGTAAATACCTTAACTATTATGCCAACCTCCCACCCACATTTAGTTGCAAGCTTTGCTCCAGCATGTAGCCTATCATATGAATCCCAGACAGTGTCACACAGTAGGCAAATGGTGACTGGTTCATAGATAAGATGCAGATAATCAAAAAAGGGAAAGTTACCTCTGCAAAGAGACAAGTGATCAGTGGAATCCCCCAGGGTTCTGTGCTGGGACCTCTCCTGTTTGGGATCTACTTTTCTGAAGTAAAAGCCAATACCAAAGGGCACTGGCTGATTAAGTTTGCAGATGACTGTAAGCTAGGAACAGTCACTGAGTCCCCAAATGACTTGGCTGTCCTGCAGCAAGGTTTGTCCTAAATAAATAACTAGTGCCAAAATCATGGACTGATACTAAATGCCAAAAAATGCATTATTGTATCCTTTGGGAAGTCATCTAACTCTAGGGAACTACCACACACACTGACAATATGCACTTAAGAGTTGACTCAATTGCTCAGGAGTTGGGGACTTATGTGGACAGTGACCGACATGTGTGCATTGTTGTAAGAAAGTTCTTCTATATTGGCACAGCTTATAAACAGAGGGATTGAGTTTAGATCTAGAGATGTCACTGTCCCCCTAATCTTATCCCTAATTAAGCAAATCATTGAATATAGTCCACTGTTTGGCATGTATCTGTCCAGACTCATGAAACAACTGGAACACCCAACAGAGATACCTTACTAATAGGATACAAGGCCTAAACAACATGTCCTACATGGACTGACTCAAAGCCCTGTCAATATACCTAGTACTCTATAGACTGCTAAGAGGTGACCTGTGTCTGGAATAATAGGCATCTTCCAACCCTTTATTGATGGATTTACTGCATATCAGCAAGTCAGATAGCATCAGAAATACTCCATCTAGGGCTCAAAACCTCTTCTCCAACATCAATAGAATGATTTGGAGGGACAGATATATCGTGCACAAGATACTGCTGCTATGAAACTGACTCCCATCTACATAAAACAAAGTTCATTCCTGTCCATGTTCAAGTGCAACTTAGATCTATGGATGAGAAACAGAAATTTTGCCCAGGGCTGTACCCTCCTAAATGCTTTATCCCATGGATGGGTACACTGAAATTGTCTTTGTTATGATCCCAGTTATTCTCATTAGGGAATATATATTATCAACCCTTGGATGGGTAAGGCCAATCCATATACAAATGTGATAGGTTATTTGAGCACAACAGGGGAAACTATCTAGGCTTCAAATGGCCCCCAAGGGCAGCTAGCCTAGTACTTACCTGTGACCCTGTGAAGGAATCAGACTGAGGACTGCAGGATGAAGCTCATTATCAGCTTGTAGCTGTAATACTCTGTGCCAACTACCAGGAGTTTATTTTATATAATGTGATGAAGAGGCACTAGGTATAAATGCTAGCCTTATTTATTAACATTTTCCATTATCTGGTTCTGCTTTTTCAGGTATGCATTCTTACTTTGTCATTTTATTTCTGAAATGTATAAGCTTACTGTTTCAGTGTTTTAAAAGCTCAGTCTGCACTCATATATAATTTTCCCCAAAATGAGCACGGAATGCAAAAAATAGCGTGCATATGAGTAAGTGCAGATTTATTTTCCACTTCTTCATTTCCTAGTCTTAAGGACCCTTCTTTAAACCCATGTTTCTATTTTGTCATGATTTAAACTAAGACGTTTAGCATTCGTAAAATGAGAGAGAAAAGTGAGAGAGAGAATGAAAGTGTGTGTGTGAGTGTGTGTGTGTGTGTGTGTGTGTGTGTGTGTGTGTGTGTGTGTGTGTGTGTGCGCGTGTGTGTGCGTGTATGCGCGTGCGTGTGCATGTATGGATGCATGTGCATATATGTGTGTGTGACCATGTTAGAGAGAGACAGAGCAGAATATATTTAATTTCCTGCATTTTAAGAGTTCCCAACAAGACTTCCATGTTTTTCATACCAAACGTGGCACAGCAATGTAAGAAATTAGGCTGTTTCAAAGAGACTGAAGGCATCAAATCTCATGATACACCCTAATGGATTAAAAATAATAGAGAGTAGTCACTGAATGATTCTGCCATGTCATAGGTTGAGATGAATAATAAAGACATGAAAAACTACAGATGGCTATACTGTAGTAAAATGTGTTGAAGGTATAGGTAAAAGACTCAAGCCATGGTGGTCTAGGGACCATAAAAAAGAAGGGGAGGTGGTTCTGTCTGTTTACACTTCATATGCAGCTTATCTGTTTATTGCACAAAGAGCATTTTGTTTGCATGTTCAAAACTGAATGCTTGAAAACTTGTAGATCTTATTTTGTGCTATGTTTTGGGAGTGGCCAGGTCTAGAAAGCAGGCATTAGAGTTTAGTGTGCTTCTTGCTCTTTAGAACCATGCAGGAATAAAAAAAAATGTAAGTGTAAAATGCTGACTATGGGACTGTAGTCAGAGATAATTATAATTATGTGGGTACATTAACAATAATTACAATAATGTAATATACCAATGTACCACAGAGCTGTATGGCTACTTGAATTGGCTTATGATTCTGATATGCTCATTATAGTCATGGCTGACAATAATGTATTATACCACACAGCTGTATGTGTGCATCCTTTACAGCAGCTCTTGGTGTCAACCTACTTATGATGAAGAATTACACTTCCTTGGGAGAATACACTATCATCAACATTCATCTCTAGAACAGGCTTGTTCTTGTGTTCTTAAAGAGATTGTTGTTTAGAAGAGGCTTTTATATACCATGTAACTGGTATGATGTCAATAAATTAATTAAAAATCTATTTTGCAGATGGGTTTGTTTCTATGTCCTGTACTAAAACCCATATAGTCAATCTAGTTTTATTAAAAACATCACAGAATACACCATATTTACTGAACAACTATGTGCTGACTTTGACATTACATGATTCCGTTATTCTATACATGGTAGCACAGTATGAGAAATGGGTGCATGTGTCAGACACAGAAGAAAGCAAAATGAACATCTTTTGAGGGGAGATGCATGCTTATGTTATCCTACACACAAAAGCAAGGCATGTGAACTGAGTACATGCTGTAGAGTTAGTACAATTCATAGTGATTTTTTATGAGGCTACTTTATGCATTCTTGTTTTCATATTATTGTTCTTAATTCATTTTTTTGCACATAGATGGTTTGCTGGCAAATGTCAGTGTCAGTGGTGCAACAGCTACTGTAATAACCTTTGGTGCAGAAGCCTTTGGGTTCTATTCTCACACCAAGTAGATTTATTGCTGACACTGCAGTGCAGCATAGGAAGGACAGTACACCATTCCTTGGATGAGACATTAAACTGAGGCCCCCATTTGATTGAGCTGGTGGTAGCTCAGGTGGATGTAAGAGATCCCATGGTACCCATTGAAAAGAGTAGAGGACCTTTATTTTACACAACATAAAAAACACATTATTTACTTAGTTACAGGTGTGTGTGTGTGTGTGTGTGTGTGTGTGTGTGTGTGTGTGTGTGTATACATATATATATATATATATATATATATATATATATATATATATATATGGTTTACTGTTGAAAGGGCGATCGGACTCCGTTCGAATTCTGTATGTCTGATCGCCCAACTCGACATGGGAAAAAATGAAAAAAAAATGTTGAAATGCACAACAGGGAATGCTAGTGTGCATTCACTGTTGTGAATTTCAACATTCTGAATGTAGATCGCACTATAGTGGGGGTCATACATGTACCTTTTCCCTCACTGTCACTGTAGTGCGATCTCAGAGTTTGTGTATATAAGTAGGGGAGGTGGGAAGGGTGCAACCTTTGCCCCCCTGCAGAAATGTTTTGTTATTGTTGACCGGAAGTGCAGCATTTTGGTAAAGTCGACATTTTCGAGATTTCGACTTTACCGAAATGCTGCATTCTACATTTTTTGTGTTCGGTTTTGTGATTTCCGATCAGTTGATTTGAACATCTGCAAACTCGAACTGAATTGATTCAAGGAAATGATATATATATCTATGGGTTTGTATCACGTCACTGAAAGACCATTTCACTGAGACCAAGTCACCTAAAGTTCATTTCATCTAAAACTCATTTCACTGACAAGTAGTACTCTAAGGCAAGTCAAAGGTATATGTCCTTTTCCCCACTGTAGTGCGATCCTAGTGTTAGTATATATATATATATATATATATATATATATATATATATATATATATAGTTGAGGGGTGGGGGACACAGCCTCCCACACTGGGGGTGTCTGGGGGGGCATAGCCCCCCACCTAGTTGGGTTTTACCAAATAATATAAAACAAAACCAGATAACAGAAAACCAAATTAAGTGGGGGGCTATGCCTCCCACACCCCCCTAACTATATATACTAACACCAGGATCGCACTACAGTGGGGAAAAGGACATATATCTTTGACTTGCTTGAGAGTGCTACTTGTCAGTGAAATGAGTTTTAGGTGAAATGAACTTTCAGTGAAATAAACTTTAGGTGATTTGGTCTCAGTGAAATGGGTGTCAGTGAAATGGTCTTTCAGTGAAGTGATACGAATCCACACACACACACACACACACACACACACACACACACACACACACACACACACACACACATATATATATATATATATATATATATATGTACACACACATATTTCCTTTGTTTACTATTTATCATTTTTCTTATGCCATCTTCATTCTTATTCTTTTATAACTGCCACTTCTTCTTCCACAATGAACATCTATTTTTTTTGCAATATATCTGCCAAAAATTTTCAGTTAAACAGATCTTTCTTTCCAAACAACCCATATAACATTAAATAATTTATCTACCCTTCTCAGATTCTCTCTTCTTGTTCTATAATATCCATGCAGAATCATATTCATATTTGTATTGTCTGTGTCATTAATGTTCTCAACTTTTTTCTTCAGACTTTTCCAGAGTAACACTACTCTTTGACATTCAAAAAATAATGTCTCACTTCCTCCCTACAAAATACGCACACTATTTTATCTTTCCTTTTATATGGCATATTGGGTTTATATCATAACATCGAATTTGCATAACGTCCAACGGCCATAACCTCGAATGTGCCGTTCATCGAATCTGTTCATGTGGAGGGCTGTACCCCCCCACTCCCCCCACTAATTATATATATCAACTCTGAGGTTGCACTACAGTGAGGAAAGGGCATATTTACTGATCCTCACTGTACCACGATCCCACAAGTACAGATTCGATGAACGGCAGATTCGAGGTTATGGCCGTTCGATGTTATGCAAATTCGATGTAATGATATACAACCGGCATATTCCCCATTACTTGCAACCTATTTATTATTAATCTCCATTGGAAATTCTGACACTCTACTATCTTGGTACATCACGTTTTACTGACTTTAATGGCTTTAATCACTTATTCTGCTAATCTTCCCATAGATTAGCATAGTAATATTATTTCATCACATTATTATACCATAGAATTTTATCTTTCTCTACATCACAAATTTTTATTTTCCATGCTATTATTTTTCTTGACAATTTTGTAATTTCTTCATTTACATATTATTTTTCTCTTTTTCATATTCTCATACTTTCCTAGAACTTTACGTTCTGATATTTAAACATTCTCACTATTAATTTCTCATCTTCTTCCTTTACCCACTTTAATATTCTACACAAGTTTGAAGAATCAGAATAAACAACTGGATTTAGTAATCCCAACCCCCCTTCATCTTTGTTCATGTACAACACACCTCTTTTCACTGGGTTTAATCTTGAACCCCATATGAAAGAAACCCCGATTTCTTTTTCAGATTTTTGTGGGATCATATAGACCTTGGCTGTAAGTGATTGTCACTGTTGAAGTGACACCCCTTTCTCATGTGCAAAATGGGGGAAAGGGTTGTGGATGGATGAATGGATGGATATAAACATTTGACATATATGTTATTTTTCTCATTAATACAGAATTCACCCGAAAGACCTTTCTTCTGGCTGCTAATCTATATGTCTTCCACAGTAGACATATTTCTTTCAGTTCTTTTACCAAACCCTCCCATTGTATCATAACTATACAATTTTTCCCAAATGTTATCTATAGCAAAAATAGCTAATTCATTAAAAACTACACATCACCAGTCTTCACCATATCACCCAAACTCTTACTTTTATCTTTATTCAAAGTTATTGCCATTTCTTTTACACAGCCACTCAAACAAACCAACACTTCTCTCGTCCCTCTTTTGTTCTTAGCAACTACAACAATATTTTCTGCTTCTGTCAGAATTACTGGAATCACCACCTCCTTTTGCATCACATATCTGGCATCTTTCATTTTATAAGCTAGTTCATTCACTGTCACATCCATTACTAGTGCAAACAGTATTCCACTCATGGGATATCTTTGTCTTATACCACACTTTATGCATATTTCTTTATTCAACCCCCAATTCACTAACACTCCTACTCTATTGTTTTGATATGCTGATATATACACTCTCCTAATTCTATTACCGAACACATACTTCTGCATAACATCCCGCAAAATATCATGTTGTACTGTATCAGATGCCTTGCTAATTTTACCTACTAAAAGTTTCACATCCTACTTTTTGCATATAATATCATCTACAATTTCTCTCACAACCAATAACAATTTTTGACATCCCTTCCCTGTTATACCATATATATTTTCTTTCATAATATCGCTTATCCTTCCTTCTATTCACCTCTGTATAATTCTCATAAAAATATATTCTGTGTTATTTAGTGTGTTGTCTCCATTTTTTTATTTCATTCTTCTCATCTTTCTTTCATATAAATGTTAATATTCAACTACATAATTCTTCATAAACAGACACTTGCTCCAGCCATTTATTCAGTCCATTTATAGACTACTCTCTTTACCAATGCACTCATTTCTTGTATATTCTATACACTACAACATCTGGACCTGATACTGTATCAACATTTGCCTTCCTAAGTACTTAATCCAATTCACTAATAATAATGTATTTTTTTAAATGTCCCTTATCTTGTTTTGGTCATTTTTTTACTTTCCATTCTCTCTTATTTTCTTTCTTTTTACTCTTATATGTATTTTCCACATGCTGTACTACAATAATCACAATTTGCTCTTGTGTTCTTTTTACTTTTGCTTTTACATTTTTCATTTCCCTCATTATAGTAATATCCTCCTTTGATATTTTTATGTTTCTCACTTGTAAATACTATTTCTGCCTAAATAGTAATGCCTTATTTTTTTTCAATTTCTATTATACATTTCTTTTTTTCCATATCTTAATATTCTACTGTATTATTCTTTAAATTCTCTAATTTGTTTCTGTACACTCTCCCGTATTTCATTTTCATTCCCTTTCTTATATCATCCTGCCACTGAAAAAAAAAAACATTTTCTACCACGTTTTAAATTTGGTCCACCATTCAGACCATTTTTATAGAAGTCCTTCATGGTTATATGATCCTTCCAGAACATCGGTACTTCCCACTCTCCAGTTTCATCCCACAATCTCTTGCTAATTCTTTTTATTACCATTCCTATTGTAATATATTCTCTTTCTTCTGCCACCTCCATCCATGTTGCTAAATGGTCTGAAAAAAACTGTCACAACTGTATTACCATCTGCTACCTGCAAACCTTCCAACAATACAAAATAATCAATTTCAGTTCCAAGTACCCCACTTCTGTAAGTTGATTGACTTTAGTGCCACACAGTTAATTTACCACATTTTATTACTCACTGTATTTGTTTACTATTTTTACATCTTTCCCTTTCTTTATACGTTTTCCCCTTAAATCGCAGTAAGTCCCCTGCAATTATAATTTTCATGTTAACTACCACATAGTCTACTTGATGAAACAGACTCTCTCTTTCCTTGCTAGTTGTATATGCATATAATGCTATAAACATTCTCTCTCCACCAAACAATCCACAACAGTTAATGTTCCCCTCCTTACCAGCATTATATCTATTATTTGCATGTTTTTTATACATAACACAGCCACTCCAGAACAATGTTCACTTCCACAGTTCCATATTATATTTCCACCCCAGAATTTTCATGTTTGCTGTCTTTCTTCACTTGTAAGGACTCTTACATTCTCTAACCAAATAACATCCACATCACATTTAGCACACCATTCTTGTATTACCATCCTTCTTACAGTGTTAAGAATACTGAAGTCATTTACTGAAAGTATTCTAAAGTTTTTGCTTTTCCTTCTTTTTAAGTTTAAGAGAAATGTCTTGGGTTAATGTACAAATAATCCTTGATCCTCAAAATCAGATTTTCACTGGATAGAACTTCAAAGAAATCATTAGTATCAATCCCTTCTCCTGAACTCTCTTCCTGCCTGCTCTCTTTCTATCTCCTCAGTTTCCCCTTCATATTTTTTCTTTTCTACAGTTTCTTCTTCACATATTTTGCCCTCTCCCCCAGCCCCTTGTTGTCCTTCCTTGTGTATATTTTCTTCCTAGATGTGTCCAACCTGCGGCCCGCGGGCCGCATGCGGCCCTCAGAGCTCTTCCATGCGGCCCTCAACCTCTAACTGCAACATCGATGTACGCATGCCCCAAAACGCTTTTTTTTGTTTTGTGTTTTTCGCTCCCATGACCTGTAATGCTAATGTCGTTGTGTGCATGCGCCAAATCACCCTTCTAGTTTTGTTCACCAAAGCACCCTTCTAGTTTTGTTTTTGAGCCAAAAAAGGGTCCATGTATTTACACCATTATTTTGCACGAAACAATCAGTGTGTGTGTGTGTTCTCGCTGAAGAGGGACTCGTGTATGGATTTGCCGCTGTTGCCTTTGAAAGAGACAGCAATTACCTGTGTTAATAGATAAGTAAGGAGTGAGTGAGTGCATGCATGAAAGCAGAATTGTGTGCGTGAAAGTAGAAGAAGAGTGTGTGTGTGTATGTGTGTATATGTGTGCATGACAGAGAGAGATGCATGCACAAAGAGGCTAACAATGATCAGTCTACCTACTGAACACAAACAAGTTAGCTCACAAATACATCATACATTAAGACTACACTTTCATTAAATTGCGGCTTTCCTGACAGGGAGAGTGTTGTATTGAACATGAACTCATACCTCTTAACTGTATGGATTTTTAAAGAATGTCTGGATTTTTGCCTCATCTTCCAATTTGTGTCTTTTGCTTAGGAAATAAAAGTAGTCATCCAAGGTAATGCAGTTCCAGGGAGTAAGAATGAGACAGCAGCCTAGGGTTAATGGGTCAATAGTGGACTGACTATGTGGGTCTGTAGTATATAAAATTGTATTGTTTTTTCAGACAAACAAAAAAGCACCTAGTACTGTTTTTTCATTGGTACTGCGGTGGTGGTGCTGCGGTAGCGTTGTCGCCTCACAGTTAGACGTTGCCCATTCGATTCTCAGAGTGTGTACTGTGTGACGACATGTGTGAATGGGTGTTTCTTCGTTGAAGGTTGTGCGTTAGGCCCGGCAAGCCAGCATGTAAAACTCTACTGCTAATCATTAGCGAACCGGAGTTCCACTGTGGCGACCCCTAACTGGGAAAAGCTGAAAGACACACACACACACACACACACACACACACACACACACACACACACACACACACACACACACTGTTTTTTCATTGGTGGGTTATAAGCAGTGGTAGATTGAACAACAGTAAGCATAGCTTTGGCGGATCTTCAATAATGGCAAATCAAGTTGGCACAATGTCATTTTTTAAATGTTGGGGATTTTAGTGTGTATGTGTGTGCTTATGTGTTGGGAGTGCTGCAACAGTAGATGATTATTAAAGACAGAGACTTACGGACTGTGGAGAATATGTTTCTTTGTTTCAAAACCTAATACTTGGGTACGCATGCCAGAGTTAGATTTTTTAAGACATAGCTTCTTGCCATTTACAGTGGATGGATATTTACATTTAATGGACAATGTGTTAGCGTGGGCCTGTGGGGTTCTGAAGGATGCCAAGTCTACCACTGCCAATGTCTTGTAAAGTAACCTGGAAATGGATATTGGGATGTTACTGAAAAAATATAGTAAGTGGGCTTAGAAATATAGTTTAATTAAACAAAGTGTACTTTCAGTTTACAGGCCATAATTTAATTTCTTTCAGGTAGTCCAGATACTGGTAGATTGTAGACCATTAGACTTAATTAGAGAGAGCTGTCATTCTGGGGAAACAAGCAGCCCTAGTTTCAGTGAAATCTCTGTGGTTGCTTGCAGGTAGGAAGTTGCAGGATGTTGATGCAATGTGTTTTATTTATTATTTTTAATGCATTTCTCATTTCAAAGCATGGTTTTCTTTGATGCAAAAGAAGGCAGGACTGAATGAGCCATATAATGTTTAACTGACAATAATGGGATAGAAAGATTATAAGTGGTGTATAATGTTTGCAGCTACAGTTGTGTCAATGGTGTCTGTGATGCATAACTATTTTTGGGCCTGTGTCCCACTTTTATTTTTCGCTTTGTCCAGATTTCTTGCTCTAAGGTTGTGAGGTATGGTTCCATACTAAATCAGAAGTTGTATTTACCTTGGAAGACTTTTCAGCATAATTATGAAAAACAGAGCCTTTTTAATATCTGCTTATTTCCAATATAAACTGCCATATAACCTTGCAAATAACCTTCTTATTAAGCTACTTTACATCTTTTGGAATTGACAGGTATGATTCATCTGTTCGGACATAAGCATAGAGTGCTAATGTGACTTTTGATTTCTTGCAGCAGTCTGTGGTTTACATAATCACAATAACTTTTCTGTGTTTCTGTGTGTGTAATCAGTTTAAGAGTTTTTAAAGATGTTTTCCAAAAATAAATAAATATATAATAAATAAATAATCCTCTTGAGACTTTGAACTATTGACAAAGTCTGGGAATTTGTTTTTTTTTTCAAAAGCGAAGGTCAGCATTACAGCTCAGTAAACTGTCAGTCTGTGAGTAACTTCTGCACAAATTAAAATGTCTGAATGTCAAATGGCTTTAGATTGGAGGGAAGTTTATTTTTATTTATTTTAATTTACATTTGTTTACCGGGAAAGTCCGACTGGACACAGGTCCATTTTCAGCGGAGGCCCGGGGAGAAAAGCTCCAAAAATAACACAAAACAATGTAATACAATATATGAGAGAGAGAGAGAGACAGCAAATTATGGATGTAGTACTCATACAATATGGCAGAAATTACATCTCGTAACAGTGAGAATCATTGAGGTACAGGATAAACTTAAAAACATTTTTTTTTACAGTTATAATTACAGCAAGGCAAATATCAATGAGTTAAGTTTTTAGGAGAAAGCTGTTTGTACATAGCTGAAGCTCTGAAACAATCTTTTGGTATGGATTAACCTGGGGATTGACACAAGTTATATGTTTACACCAGTATGTAGCATTATAGTTTATGGTTTTCTTATTGATTTACTTTTTGCCGAGCAGTTGTTTGTTGATTTATTGATGGTCCTTTTGGTGGTTGGAAATTACATGGATGAATCCATCTCTATTATGATTTTTTTTCAGATATTTTGACTTCCAGACAATTTCATTCAGTGAGTTGGTGTCATGTGATTACTGAGGTTGCCTATTTTAAAAGTAGGGGCTTTTATGTGTGTGTGTGTGTGTGTGTGTGTGTGTGTGTGTGTGTGTGTGTGTGTGTGTGTGTGTAAGACAGAGAGAGAGAGAGATTTAATATGTATACTGAATATAATTTTGCAAATGGAATTCTTAGTTAAACATGCCCCTCTTCTTGGGCAACTAGACTTGAGTAACCAATATTAGATCTTAGCCATCCAGCTGGGAAAGGTTAGTATGTGGATTTTCCATCTGGTTTGATGAAGGCTATGCTACTTACCCAAGGACTACATTTATGGCTATCCATCCAGCTATCATGTTGCTGAACTATATTGTTTGATAATGAGAGGAGCTTTTTACAGAAGTTGAAGGTTTTTGTGTCAAGAACCTGTCCATAAAAAGTGGCTTGTTTATGTTGCAGTGAAGGCTGTGGTCTTTGTAGTGAGCGTTTTAAGCATAACCAGTATTTCTGAGGTAGAGGACATCTCTTAAGGCAGGATCATTCTTAGCCTGGAAAGCAAGCCAATGATGAAATTTATAGGGGCCAGTGAGAGACAGAGGAAAGCAAAAAGTTTTTTAGTCTGTTTGGATAAGTAAGTGAACTTGGTCCTTTGACCTTTTTTGTCAGAAATGGTTGTAGTCTTTCTTTTGGCAGGGTGTTTTGCTGAGGCACATGCCAAAAGGGGCATTGCACTCAATAATGGCTCTTGTAAAGGAAGAATACAGGGATGTTATGACCTCCTTGTCCCTGGATGAGATACCCTTACTAATGAAGTGGGCCATGTAAAAAGCTTTCCTTACAACGGAGACAACGTAGTGGTCAAAAGTCAGGTTTCTATCAGCCTGGGTGCCCAAGTACCATATGACTTATTGCGTGTTTACAACATTGTTATTAATGTGATAATTTGTGGGGACATCACTCTCCTCAAAGGGGATGATGATGCATTTTTTGGCATTTAGCTTGAGGCCATATTTCTGGCACCAGTTATTTGTTTGGGTGAGACCCTCTTGTACCTTATTCAGAATTGTTTTATTAAGTCAGTAATGTGAATTCTTTACTTTATTGCAAATTTGTTGGGTTATTTTTGTGGATTATAGTATTGTAGGGCTGCTGATGTTGATATTTTACATAGTTGGACTGCTGGAATGGTTTTCCCAGTGAGAAATGCTAGTGCTGTAGTGAATATCTGTTTATTGTAAATATATATATATATATATATATATATATATATAGAGAGAGAGAGAGAGAGAGAGATTGATATATTAATTAAGATGTTAGAGTTAACTGTTAGATTAGAGAATTAGAATTAGAATGATAATTAGAATTTTAAGGCAAATATTAGGCATTTATTACATTTATTCATTGTTCAAATGCACCTACAGTACAGCCTGGAGGTCGACTGTGGTCTTCCGGAGCAAGAAAAGAGTTAACTATATGATATATTTTATATGCGGCCCCAAGACCATTTCTGTTCACTCAATGCGGCCCCAGCAAGCCAAAAGGTTGGACACCCTGCTCTTAACAATCCATCCAAAAGTGCCCTTTTATTTTACACAACCTGCATTCAGGCACACACTTTCTTGCTGTATGTCCTTTCTCCCCACATTGGTTACATTGTGCTTTATCACTCTCATTGATTAAATGAGAAAAGTCTCCACAAAACAAATATGATTCAGGTTGTCCAGCATGTCTTAATGTCCATCTATGATCAGCCACAAAAATCACACTTGCCAAGTGTTTCACCATGGTTTTTTTTTCACATTTCAAAACAGCTTCTAACATCCACACCCCATTCCATAAATGTCTCTCATCTCTAACTTTCACAATATTATTAACAGTTCCACATAGACAATGCATGCATTTTTTTTTACATTGTCTTCTTCCAGCTCATCATTTCTAAACTGCAAAGTAACATTATTTAAACATTTAAGTTACTACCAAAAACAAATTATTGTTGCATGGATAAATGTCCCTCTTTATGTTACACAGTTCCAGAAATTTCATCATCAGTCCATCAGTTTCAAATGTTAAGTCACAAAATGTTTCTGTCGCAATGTATATAAAAGATCAGATTTCTTGAGCTTTAAAACCCAGAACATTTACCAAAGTGTCCCATGCATAATATCTATTGCAGTGTCAATTTTTGATCTTATTCTCACAGTTGGTATAGTCTTTTAAAAACAGTTTTACTTACAGTTTGTTGCCGCTCTCCTTTTTTTTTGTCTGCTGTCACTGATGTATCAGTTTTAGTTACTGCATTCTGTTGCTGCAAAACCAGACACCTTTGCAGTTTGTTGTTCCTTTCCTCTTTTACTTTCTGTCACTGCTGCTTAAGTTTTAACCACTACATTCTCTGCTGCCACATCACCTGGTTTCTTGTCTACATTACCATCCTGAGCACTTCTGAAAACATTATCTGATAATAAAAAGTTGTTTAAACAATGTTGTCTGACATCTCACCCCATGAAACAGCAGAAGCATCACCTGGACCATCCTAGTCAATTACTGTTAACAGAACATCATCTGCAGGCCCTCTTGATGCCAATTTTGTTATCTGCACCACTTCAACACACTCACTGACTTCTTTCTCCAAGGAGACAGCTTAACGCTGCTCCTTTGTAATATCCACCATACAGGAATCTTTATTTACATTCTGAAGCTCCATAGTGAACATTTTTTCTCTGAATTCTCACTTTCCGCCTTCAAACTCTCCACACCTTTCTCTCCTTCTCCATGATGCTGTTTCCCTTAGGACTCGTCCTTGTTACTGTAGGAGCCCTCCAGTACCATTTAGCAGCTCCAAAGAGTAGGGGAAGTTTCCCCAATGCCCTGGCATAATTTCGCCTAGTGGTATAAATGCCACCTCAGGTCTGTCCTGAAAAGAAACTACAAGCTTGGCGGGACTAACTCAGTCCACAAAGGATAAATAAATTCCTTTCATGTGCATAAAAATACTTGGAAAATTGCAGTCAGTATCTAAATGCTGGAAACTGGAAGGAGATGAGGAAGGGCATTAGTTACCATTAGTTATCATAACAAGCTGGTAGCTGTGTGGGACTTTTTATTTGTTGTTTGATACTTGACCATAAGGCTACCAGAGGTACTGAACTGATACATTCTTTCTGCCAAAATACATTGCATTAGCACTTCACATCACCCTGTGTGGGCTTATCCTTTGAGCGAGAACTATTTCTCTAAACACAGCTTGGGTCCAGACCATGGAGTTGAAAGTTGGCTTTCAGTAAGCCATTTCATAAAGCTGGCACAGATTGCATTTATTTATTTATTTTTTGAGTATGAACCCATATCCACCTCTTGCACATTGACAGGCAATTTGACGCACCTATCATGGCAAAACTGTATGGGAACATGTTTTAGTTCTAGTGAGTTCCTCTTTGACTGCCTGGCTGGAGCACTGCACTTTTAGGCAGTATACCATCCACTCCTTAGAGCCTTCTGCATATCAGGACCATCACACCTGGTCTTTGGCTAGTATTGTCTTAATGGTGGCCCATTCCCTAGCTAACTGTCCCCTTTCATGGCCAAGCTTAGCCATTGGCCTCTCATTCTAAAAATCCTCTTGCACCCAATCCCACTACTCAAATCCAAGTCACCAGGGCTGCAGTTAGGCTCGGTCATACTGATGTATGCAGCCACTTTGGTTATAGGATTGTTATCTGGGCAGCTACAAATGTAGAACAACCATGATCATGAAATCTGTTTACTTTCATCCATACCTAAAAGTAATGTGTGGTTTTTACTTTTTTAGTAACTGGTTTGTCATTTATTACTTGAACTACAGTCATTGGGATTCTTTTGGTCCATCAACAATGCTGTTAGGTTGATTTGTTATTGCCAAAAACTTTTGGTGACATTTGAAGCTGAACTTTTATCCAGTGGTGTGTGACCTCAGTGTTGGTATGTATAAGCTAGGTTTGTGGGGAAGTCTTCCCCAATATGGAAGAATGCAGGTGGCATCCCCCCATGAAAAAAAGATTGTTTTTGTGTTTGCCAAAAGTGTTTTTTTTTTTTTTGCTTTTTTTGACAGAATGGCATTCGAGTGAAAGCCTATCAGTTAGTCAACATGATTCTCAGGCATTAATCTTTACATTATAGCACACAGAAATTATATATCAATTTTTATTTTTGTAATTGGACAGCAGTTCTGATTTACTGTGTGCTTATGTGTGTGTTTTGTGTGTGTGCTTATGTGTGCGTTTTGTGTGTGTGTGTGTGTGTGTGTGTGTGTGTGTGTGTGTGTGTGTGTGTGTGTGTGTGTGTGTGTGTGTGTGTGTGTGTGTGTGTGTGTGTGTGTGTGTGTGTGTGTGTGTGTGTGTGTGTGTGTTTGCTATTGTCTACTACTTTTTGAGTTAAAGTCTAGAGAGTGCAATGGTTATTTGCTTTTCAGTTGTGTGCAGGACTAATTTTTAGTGCCATTGCTACTAACATGGCACATTGGTACCTGCACCTTATTTCTTTATCAGCCATTGTTTATAACCATTTTAATAGATTCATAGATTGCTATTAGGTTAAAGACCTGGGGTCTCTTCTAAGCCAAGCCAAGTTTTCCCGAAAGAATAATTATGATGTCCTGTATCCAAACAGGAAATTGAGGGATAGGCATTTATAAGCTATCTCTGTCCATAAGGTACATGGGTGCCAGGGCTGGTGTAAATTCCCTATTCCCCTAGGTTGTGCTTAAACTGGGTAATAGATGAAGCCTGTTCTATAGGAGAGGCAGTCTCTGGGATGCATATCTGTCTCTCCAGCATGTTCTGTTTAAGTCACAGAAAAAATTCAGGTCTCTGGACCTTGTATTTGT
This sequence comes from Protopterus annectens, assembly GCF_019279795.1. Taxonomy (NCBI): domain Eukaryota; kingdom Metazoa; phylum Chordata; order Ceratodontiformes; family Protopteridae; genus Protopterus; species Protopterus annectens. The sequence goes on from NC_056735.1 coordinate 702,452,429, forward strand.
GGTACTGTTTGACTTATGAATATATAAAAGATTCATAAATGTAGCATTTGCAGATACCTTGGAAGCCAGGCATAGATCACCACTCACAAATCTATAGGTAACTGAGTAGAGGGAAAGAACTTTAAGGTGCTCTGCATAAGGCAGGTTTGTTACGTCTTGCATTAATTTTGTAAGGAACCTCTGAGGTCACTCTAATTGCTGCATATGCTTGGTCAGGTACATAATAATTAATTTTTGCTGGTCTTGTTAGGGAGTAAGTAAAATGGGGGACATACATCTCAACTGTCCATGATTTTGCAGAATGCTGCTGATTTTGCCTCATGTTTTTCCCGTCCCTCATAAAATTTTTGGTCTTTTGGTAAATCATTGGTGATTTCAGTCAGTCAGTAATGCAATACCTTAGAGTTTCATATGTCTCATTGTTCAGAAAAAGCATACTGATGTAAAACCTGCTGCCCTATTAACATTATAAAGTGAATTAGAGCATTATTTAAAATTATCCCTGATACTGGGCTTGTGTCCCACCATTATTTTAGTCTTTGTTGTGTAACGTTAAGAGCCATGATGAACAGTCTTGCTTTCTCTTTCTCTCTCTCTCTCTCTCTCTCTCTGTTTGTCTTTTACAAGTCGCATCTGACTCAGAGTGACCCTGTTATTATTTTGTTTTGAATGCTAGTTTGATATGTGACTTGGAATGTAATCTGTTTTATAAATATTGTTTATGAAAAGTTGTTACTGCTACTTGGCCTAGGTCATGGCTGAAAAGGGTTAGATCCTTTCCTTACCCAGTTAACAAAATTAAATCAATTCAGTGGTATAGAGGCATAAATCCCTAGCTATGACTCAGATGACCTGAGTTTGATTAGTGGCTTGGGTGTTTGACAGAGATGGCAGGAAAAATGGACATACTCATCCTGGTTGGAGGGTGCATCTAGACATCTATTTAGTTGAGCTCTGGTGGAGGCCAACATTTACCAAAGAGATATCAGGCCAGGAGGATGGTCAAACGCATGTTGAAGTAGCTCCCTATAGCTCAGCCAGCCTTAAAATAAGTAGATAGGGATGAAGTGATGATTATAAGGGTTGGAAAAACACAACCCCCCAAGGATGAGGTCATTCCCCCCTGGCATTTAGTTGTCATCTCCAGTTTGAGTGAAGTACAAAGTCCATAAGTTGAGCCCTTGTTCTTGGAGGAACAAATAGCTTGATATATCATGGTGGGGAAGAAGGCTTCATTATCAGGAGTGTTAGCCATAACTTATTTAAATAAATAAATTAATAAATTGTGTTACATTAAGCAAGCCAGTTAATCAGACGAGTGATCTTTGGCCAATCCTGAGGAAAAACTCTTGCATATAATGAGCTTTATCTGGTTAACAAATTAATAAAATATAAACAAACAAATACATTAAAAAGTTGTAAGAGACTGTGTAAATGATTACTAGTGAAATGATGATGTGACCGGGGGACATGGATTATGATACAATGCAAAAAGCTTTATGAGAGCAGTATAATGCAGCACCATTTTGAAAAGATGGCAGGCTGGTGATGTAGACAGGAAAACAAAGGAAAAAAGTCAAAAGTCAAAAAGTATGAATGACAACAGCAGTGGAAAAAAATTAACCTTACATTTGCTGATGACAGAAAGGGACAATAAAATCTATTTAATCTGCCATTTAATAGCATTTAAGTTTCCACCTCCCCTTCATCTCTAACATTCCCTTACCCTTTCTCCACCTGTCTCATGTCCTCTTAAATGTCTCTCAGGATTCCCTGTTTTGGTCATCTATTATTTGGATCAATGATGCTCTGTGTAAAGATGTATTTTATAGAAATTCATAGAGTAATTAGTCTCTACAGTCTGATATCTGCACCCTCCATCCCATCTTGTTATTTCTGTTCAGGATGTAATCTTTACATGTCCATGCCATGATTTTATTTACCAATGTAATATTTGCCCACTTTACTGCTCTCCAGAAGGACGAGTTCTGCTTCTACAGTTCTGTAGTGATATCCTTTCTTTTCCATTCAGCACACCTTTCTGATGGCATTCTCTTGGACGTCTACCAATAATCAGATGTGCCTATCCTTATTTGGTCACCAGAACTGCATACCATAATCATGCTTTGGGCTGAACAGGACTGGACATAGAGGAAATATTAATATTTACATCTGAAATCTATCTGCCTGAAGACATAGCCTGGCATTCTATTTGCCCCTGCCTTTGTCCCCGCTGATGTGTTTGCCCTCTTGCTACCTTTGTCTTCTTGGGCTGGACCTTGAGGTCCAGCCCATGTGTAATCAACACTCCTCGATCCTTTTCATGCTCTGCTTTCATTAGTTCCACTCCCTCAGCTGATACTTTCCACTAAGGATATTATGGGCTATGTGCAGCACTTTGCATTTGTCTGCCACTGGACCTCAGCTCCCACCATTCTCCCTGCTCGGTCAGCCTTTTCATATCCTTCTTCACTCCCAATCCTCCACTGCAGCTCCTGTCTACCTTATCTTTGTGACATCGGTGAAGTTGCTGATCCTCTACTCTGTTCCCAAACCAGTGTCAGAAACAAACACACCAAAGAATATTGTGCCCCAACTGAACCCTGCAGTATTCCACTAGTTAGATTTCTTATTTTTGCCACTGTCCATCTCACTACAGCATGCTGTGTTGTCCTGTCTTCAGCTATCAATCCCCAGCCTTGCTCATATTCCCCACCTGTTCAGTTTTTAATGTCATGCACTCACACGGAACCCACTCAAGGGTCTTCATGATGTCCAGGTTTACCACACCTACTACTTCAATATACAGCTCACTTGTAATCCAACCATAAATCCAGAAGAGTTTAGATTAAGAATTACTTCTGAACAAAGACTTATGTTGGTTGCTGTCCTGTATATTTTCTTCTACGTAAACAACTAACATTTCTGGCAGGACTCCCTCCATCACTTTCCTGTATTTTGATAAAACCAAATAATTGTGTAAAAACTAATAAAAAAAATAGTGAAAACGGTCTGATACACATCCAAATAAAGTTTATTGCCATAAAAATAACGTATTAAGCGCTTTCATCTCTGCTCAGGAGACTTCATCAGAATACAATTAATACCATTTCCTCTTCCATTTTTTATACAAATATGTAAATTAAATCATTAATTGTGTCACCAATCAGATTCCATTTGGTGTATATTACTCATTACCATTTGAAAAAGACATATTTACCACCACATCTTAAAATACTTTAAAAACAGTAAAAACAAAATAAAAAAATTGATTTATGTGTTCCAAACCTTTGTAATAATAAATATAATGTATTTTAAAAGCTTCTTTAAAATGATTAAATAGTTTAAGTTATGTTGCTAGCCGTTTCTACTAACATAGGTGTAATAGATACCATTTCATTCAGCCCCGGTGGAAGCATAGCTGCTAATTTCAGCTGCCAAACAGTTTCTTTCTTCTTCAACAAATTCTTTCAATCCCCCCCTCTGGGGTTCAAATTAACCTTATCCAAAATTCCAAAAGAAAATTTTATAAATTTTTTATTTTTTATTTATTTATTTAACATTTGTTGACCGGGAATGTCCGACTAGGTTCCACAGATCCTGTTTTCAGCGGAGGCCCGGGGAGAAATGCTCCAGAAGTGTCCAATGTGGGACAAATAAGGGAATGCTTATATAGGACATTGGTCATCTTTTTATTTTTTATATCATTTGTGTGCTCATAAAATCTTGTTTTAAATACACACTCAGTCTTGCCCACATAAAAATGTGGGCATGTCTCACACACAGCTAAATAGACCACTCTATCAGTATTGCAATTCCCTCTCTTAGAAAACACTCTACTTTGTCCACAATTCTCCAATTTCACCACCTTTTCTTTCATAATATATAAATATTGCTCACATCTTCCACAAGCCCTAGTGCCTTGTGTCGTATTATCCTCCATTTCAATTTTTTGTTCAAATTTGGTGCTGTTTTAGTAACAAAATTAGGCTGACTTTCCAATTTCTCAAACACTTCCTTATTGGTTTTGAAGATATTCCAGTTATGCTTCAAAGCCTCTTGAATTTCACCGGTAAGGTGATTATGTTGCAGAACACAGGCTTTGCTGTAACTCTTACTTGCTTCCAAGTTTACTTCTTTGGTTAAACCAATCCCCAAAAGTGGCTGATACCACGTACCCCACTTACTATACACATCATGAATTATTCCATCTACCAAGGGCATGGGGTAACCCCTTTCATAAAACATATGTGCAATTTTGTCCAGTTCCCCACTAACATCCTTATGATGTGATGTCATCCGAGCTACACTTATTGCCTGTCCCATTATGATGCTCCTCTTTTGGAACAAGGGGTGGTTACTATTGAAATGTAAGTAAGAGTTACAAAACATATCCTTCTTGAATACTCTAGATCTAAAACCATTGATATCATATATAATAAGTGTATCCAAATAATTAATTCTATCCTGATGAAAGTTATGAGTGAATTTTAAAAAAATGTGTTGAATTTTTTAAGTAAACCATAAATTCCTCAATCTCAGCCACTGTTCCTCTCCATAAAATAAAAATATCATCTAAGAAGTGAGAATACAACTGTATTTTGTTCCAATGGGGGCAGCCTATCACAAATCTATTCTTCCATCCTAAAAGGACTAAGTTGGCATACACCGGAGCACAGGCTGCACCCATAGCAACACCTTGAGTTTGTTGGTAGTATTCCCCTTCAAACCAAATAAAGTTGTTTTCCAGCACCAAACTCATTAATTCACAAATAAGGGTCACCTGTTCATGGGGTAAGTCTGAATACTGAAATAAAGTTTCTTCAAAGAATTCTAACCCTTCCACTTTAGGTATAACTGTAAAAAGGTCCTTTATATCTATAGTTAAAAAAAGCAATTCCTTGGACCACAGTTCCTTTTTAAGCAACCCAAAAAAATCCCACAAGTCCTTAACCAAGTGTGATGTCTTTTCTGCAACATGCTGTATATTTTGATCAATAAATACAGCCAAGGGGTGAGTCTTGGAACCTTTTGCAGCCACTACGGGTCTAAAGGGGGGCTTTCTTATATCTTTGTGTATTTTCGGTATTCCAAAGAATACTGGAATATTACGATGTTTCTTGTATAAAAAAATCATATACATCTCCATTATGAATCAATTCTGGAATATGAAACATTAATTTGATTTATAGACACTGCTGTGTATGTAATTTCTTCAAATAAAAGTTGTTGCATTTAATTTATATAATCTTCATTCTTAAACAGGACCACCCCACCCCCTTTATCTGGGGTCATGATCCATATTGTTTTGTCTTTTCTTAAATCCATTAATAAATTATGTTCTTCTCTGGTTAAATTCCAAGGAATCTTTCTATCTAAAGTGTGTACATTATATAAATCTTCCAACACTGATTTTTCAAACGTATCCACTAATGGATATAGGGGTGGATTATAAGTACTACTCTTTTTCCATCTGTTTTCACTAATTGAATTTCCATCACATACTTTTCCATCTCTGTCATTAAATTTAATTCCTTTAGATAACAAACAAAAATATTCATCTGTGACCTCTCTAATTGTATAATTATAAACAGTAAAACCATTTTACATTTAATTATGTTATTAACTAATTCCTGTATCTGTTTGTTTGGTGGTAACCCTTCTTCTGTGTCTGTTGGTAAGAATTCTGGTTGTATTTCCCCTTCTCTATATTTCTCTGTGCCAGTTTCTTCGAGTGTCTGATATTTGGAAAATCCTGTCCCTCTCCCCTCTCATGTGCCATCTGGGTGATATTTTCATTATTCACCCTTAAGGCCTCACTATAACTGAATGCTCCCATCTCTTCCCTTCCATTACTTTTTCTGTTTTTGAAATCAGTACTGTGGGGGGTAGGATAAACTTCTTTTTTATGATATTTGTTTTAAATCACGTTCTAACTTCCGTTTTTGTTTTTATGAAAGATGTTGTTACATCTCCTCTCTCCCTTAACCAATATTTTGTAATATAGGTCTTGAAATTGGGGAAACAACAAATCTTCTCTAATTTTCCCATCCAACTCCTCTATTTCCCGAGGTAGAGGAAACTTTTGTTTTTCATAATAGAAAGTTTTTCTTAAAAAATCCATTCCAATGCTGTCGAAAAATTCAATAAAATCAATAATAACATAATTGTCATAAGAAACACCAAATGGAAACTTATACAGTCTGATTGAAGTCTCCTGAGCAGAGACGAAAGCGCTTAATACGTTATTTTTATGGCAAAAAACTTTATTTGGATGTGTATCGGGCCATTTTCACTACTTTCCTGTATTTTACTTGCCATGTAACTTTGGAACTTAACCTAGATTTTGACCTTAGCTGCTCCCTTGTCAAATTTATGGGGTTATCCTTCTACCTGAACTCACATTTTAATCTGTCTTTTATACAGCATGCTACTTCCCCTCCAGCACACTCTTCTGTGCTGTTCTTGAACAGCATATACCCAGGCATGTACATATTCCACCCCTCTTGTCTTTGTGTCATGTTTTGTGATAAGAACAATGTCTTCCCACTCCTGCATAATTGCTTGCATTTAATCCAACTTCCCGGTTAAATTTCTCCAACTCTTTTTGGACTTCTACTATGACTGGAATGGACCCCATTCCTAAGTCAAAGTATGATGAAAGTTCATGAAATGAATATTGTTTCAATGTTTGATGTTATCCAAATGTTGTCTTTGCAGCACCTGCAATCCACCCAGAAATGACTCCTTCTGTAATTCATATGGAGTTACATGTATCGGTAGTATGTCTAAATAGGACTGTAAATTCTTTTTAATGATACCCATTGCTTCTACTACTATTGGACCTGTCTGGGTATCCTTCTTCTACAATGCCCTCGTTTCTGCCTACAAATCCTTGTCTTTTATGACTTTGTGTTTCTCTGTGCATAAGACACAGTAATCACTGAGTGTATCAATTTCAATGATCAATGCTACTTTTGTCTTATTTTTTGGACTATTATATCTGGTTTTCTCACATTTATTTTTTGAACTGTTGGTAATGGGTGATCTCATGGGATATAACCTTCATCATTTTCTATAATGCTTTGTGGCTCATGTTTCCATTGCTTCTCAGCTACTTCAATATTGTAATGTTTGCACAATCCCCAGTGCAACCATCTTGCCACATTATTATATCCTTCAGTATAGAGGCCATCTCCCATTAGTTTATCACACTCAGCAACATGATGTGCGACAGTTTCCACTTCTGTTTTATAGAACCTGCATTTGTCTGTTTCTCCCACATGTTCAATGGACTTTGTAAACCAATGTGTATGTAGTCTGCTATTATTGGCTGCTAATATTAACCTTTCATTTTTTGGGTTAAATTCACCTCTCCAAAACCATTCGTGTGTTAAATCCTGATCGACATGAAGTTGTTCCAAGAGTTTTCTATACTTGCAACTGTATTTATGCCTTTTCCACATTTCTTGCCTTCTCATCTGATCCTTTTACTTATATACTTATTTTTGTTTTTTTGTCACATTCACTTGCTACATGATATTTGTCTACATCTGGTTTGTTTTCCATTCCCACTTGACCCCAATATGCTTCTGCTAAATGAAGCAGGGAAGTCATCTAATATTTGTTCTATTTATGTTTCAAAACTTTCACTATGTTTAGATCTGATGAGGTCAGCAGATATGTATGCAGTCCTACATTTGCAGATCTATACATGTAATCAATTTTGAGGAGGCCTGTATCTCCTTCAAATGAGGAATAGATAATCTTGGTATACACAGATTTTTATATATCATTTTATTAGCATGAAGAGTTTTTCCTGTTTTCCTGTCGGACTGATTCAATACCTTTTGTGGCAAATCAATGACACCAGAACTATATGTTAGAACAGGAAAAACAAATTAGTTTATAGCTTGGTCTTTGTTCCTAGATGTCTGGGCTGTTTCAGTATTAAATCCACAACAACTCCACTACCAAAATGCTGAAACACACACAACTGGAGCCAAGCTGGATGTTCTGCTAAAGAGTTTATTATGGGTGCTTCTGGTACCTTGGCTTATGCCTTCAAGGAATAACTATTCTTACACCATACAGCTGCTTATATGCAAGTGCCACCTCTCAATTATCTAAATTAATTAACCAATAATGTAGTAATGAATCCAAATTTCATATTTAAAATGCAATGTGTGTGAAAAGTAATGCCCTCATGAATCACAGTGCAATAATTATGTATGAAACACTTTTTTAAATATTTAACATAAATAGCTTTTACACAAACTTTATGTACAAAATTTATTGCAAACAATATTTAGACGTTCAGGTTAACCTCCAAGTTCACCCCCCTCGTATGCATAGTCCTGTGATTTAAAATAAACATACTTTCTAACTAACAATTTCTGACTAATATCACCCCCTCTACCTAAATAAGGTTTAGCTAGCACACTGAAGAAAAAGCTATCATCAGAACTCCCATGAGCCTGATGAAAATTCTCTGCAACAAGGCTATCCAACTTGGAATTCCTAATGTCTCCAAGATGTTCCAGAATACATGTTTTTACCATTCTTTTTGTTTGTCTTATATAATACTTGGTAGGTACACACCCACAATCAAGTATGTATACTACCCCACATGAGTAGCAATAAAATCTGTGCAAAGAATTGAACATTTTCCCATTTATCTTAGTACTTGATATTTTTTATTTTTCTTACAACCCTTGGAAGCTTTGTCTCGCCCACATGTGAAAAAAACTTTCCTTGCCTCCTTCCCCAGAACTGTGACCTTTAAAACCAACATTTATTTTAAGTTCAAAAACTTTCCTTAACAGAAGTTACCCATTTAGGAAATAGATTACCCACTATCTCATCTTCACACACTACTAGCCACAAACTGTTGACCAAATTCCTTAAAGTATCAGAAAAGGGGGAATATTTAGTAACAGAATAAATTTCATTACTCTGCTCTCTATGTTTATCCACGGTGGTGCAGCAGTAGCATTGTTGCCTCACAGCAAGAGGTTTTCCCGTTAGATTCTCGGCTGGAGTGCAGGGAGTGCCTTCTGTGTGGAGTCTGCATGTCCTCCCCGTGGTTGGGTGGGTGTTCAAAAGACATGCATAAATGGGTGTGCCTTCGATGAAGGTTGAACGTCAAGCTGGCACCTCGGCATTCATGAAAATCAACTGACAATCATTAGTGGACTGGAGTTCTGCTGTGGCGACCCCTAACCGGGAAAAGCCGTAAGACAAACAACAACAACTCTGCTTTCTATGTTTGAAAGTATGCATATACTCTCCATATCTCCCCCAATTTACACAAGTCTATATTATAACATTGAAGTCTTAAAACTTCAAATGTTATAATATCAAGCCCTATGCACCGAATGCTGGAAATAGTGAAGCTGCAGAATATCGAATACTTTCCTAGGCAAAGTATTCGGTGGGCCATTTCCACAGCTTCACTATTTCCTTGACTGTGGAGCGAAGGTTACAGATTGGGTTAAGGTAAGTGTGCGAACAAAGGTGAGTGTGTGATAGGGACCTTAGGGTTAGGGAGCGGGTAAGTTGGGTGTGCGATATGGACTTTAGGGTTAGGGAGTGGGTAAGGTGATTGTGCGATAGTTAGGGACCTTAGGGTTAGGGAGCAGGTAAGGTGAGTGTGCGGTAGTTATGGACCTTAGGGTTAGAGTTGTGTTAAGGTTAGTGGATAGCTAGTAGTGTATGTATGGTTTAGTGTAGGGTTTTGTGAAGTGTATGTGTGTGGATTATTTATTTTGGTGTGCTTGTGTTGTGTGTATGTTTGTCGGAACAGCAACTTTTTTCCCTGGGAAAAAAATTTGCTACTATAAGTATTCGATGTTATGGTCTTTCGATCAAAATGGTTCGATATTATAACATTCGAAGTTTTAAGACTTCAATGTTATAATATAGACCCAATTTCCACCCCCTTTCCTACTACTCTTTTCCAATATCCCTCTCCCATTTTCTACCACATCCAAACCATCCACTCTGATGAGCAATCTATCCCTTACCTTTCCTAATTATCTGTCTACTGAACTGCATTCAGAAGTATTAGTGAAAATGCATTTAAACTCACCATAAAGTAAAAAACTCACTAAATGGGGGAGATGCATGCTACTGGCATGCAAAAAGTTGTTTACCACCATAGCTTTCCTGTAAGGTTTGAAATGCACACATTTGTCCCTACCAATATATAATTCCACATCCAGAAATTGAATTGAACATTTGTTCACCACATGGGAGAATTTTAAGCCAAAGACATTCTTTTTTAGCTGATCTAAGAACTCCCCAAATAGTGCCACATCACCCTTACAAATAAAAATGAAATAAATATATCATTTGAATATGATGACATTCTTGGAAAAAAATCTATGGGATAAAGTAATCTCTTTTCAAACTCAACCATAAAAGTAATCACATAAGAGGGAGCAAAGGGAGCTCCCATCGCAGTTCCTTCTTTCTGCAAAAAAACTTCCTTTCCAAAACAAAAATAGTTATGTGTAAGGCAAAATTCTATAATTTTTATAATGAAAGAAGTATGTGGTCCTTTCCCTAACATGCTCTGAATGGCTTCTAAACCCCATCTTTTTTTGATGCTGGTATACAATGAATTAATGTCTACTGTGACCCAATAATTATCTTCATGCCATTCCATCCCTCTAACACAGTCACAAAAATTTGATGTGTTTTTAATATTTGATGGAATTTTACTTAGTTGTTTCTTTAAATGAACATCAAGAAAGATACCTACATTTTGCAAGTATGAATTAACTCTTGAGATTATCGGTCTTTCTGGTGGCTACACTAAAGTTTTATGTATTTTTGGAATTGCATAAAAGATTGGGTCTTTAGGACGTTTAATGTACAATTTTTTAATATCCATCTCTGATAGAAGCCCTAACCTCTCACCACTTTCCATTATTTCCAAGACAAATGAATTGTATTTAGCCTGGGAATTATTAGGCAACTTCTCATAATCATTCTTGTTCAAAAGCAGGTCAAAAAACATTCTGTTATACCCTACTATCAACATTATTACTCAGTTACCCCTTTGCCTGCCAGCCTGAATACATAGTCATTGCTTGAGCCACGAAGTGATTTAAGAACTAACCATTCCTCTTTCTGCAAACTGAAAGTCTTTCTAGACCTAATACATTTTAAGTATTCCAGTTCTACTTTTTTACATATTCTTTTTAAAACTAGTCAAAGTCATGGAAAGACTTGGTGACATGAATTTACTGTTACTAGAAAATTCTGGAACAACAAATTTCCCATACCCAATGCAAAAACAATCACATACATTTACATTTCTTTCTTTGGGTGCATTTGCATCATATTCTTATCCTTCATGGTGTAAGAAAAGTTATTCCTTGAAGGTATAAGCTGAGGAATCAGAAGAAGCAGCAATAATAAACTCTTTAGCAGAGCATCCAGCTTGGCTCCAGTTGTATTTGTTTTAGTATTAATTTTAGTCTTTTAAAATATTCTTTACTAAGTTTTGTTTGCATTTGTTCATGTTTTATTGTGTCAACTTCATCAATTCCCAAATAATCATACACTCCTTCCTGCTCAACTTCCTATATATCACATTCCTGTCCTAGACTGATACACTCCTTTCTGCTCAACTTCCTATATATCACATTCCTGTCCTAGACTGATACAATCCTTCCTGCTCAACTTCCTATATATCACCTTCCTGTCCTAGACTGATACACTCCTTCCTGCTCAACTTCCTATATATCACATTCCTGTCCTAGACTGATACAATCCTTCCTGCTCAACTTCCTATATATCACATTCCTGTCCTAGACTGATACAATCCTTCCTGCTCAACTTCCTATATATCACATTCCTGTCCTAGACTGATACACTCCTTCCTGCTCAACTTCCTATATATCTCATTCCTGTCCTAGACTGATACACTCCTTCCTGCTCAACTTCCTATATATCACATTCCTGTCCTAGACTGATACACTCCTTCCTGCTCAACTTCCTATATATCACATTCCTGTCCTAGACTGATACACTCCTTCCTGCTCAACTTCCTATATATCACATTCCTGTCCTAGACTGATACACTCCTTCCTGCTCAACTTCCTATATATCACATTCCTGTCCTAGACTGATACACTCCTTCCTGCTCAACTTCCTATATATCACATTCCTGTCCTAGACTGATACACTCCTTCCTGCTCAACTTCCTATATATCTCATTCCTGTCCTAGACTGATACACTCCTTCCTGCTCAACTTCCTATATATCACATTCCTGTCCTAGACTGATACACTCCTTCCTGCTCAACTTGCTATATATCACATTCCTGTCCTAGACTGATACACTCCTTCCTGCTCAACTTCCTATATATCACATTCCTGTCCTAGACTGATACAATCCTTCCTGCACAACTTCCTATATATCACATTCCTGTCCTAGACTGATGCACTCCTTCCTGCTCAACATCCTATATATCACATTCCTGTCCTAGACTGATACACTCCTTCCTGCTCAACTTCCTATATATCACATTCCTGTCCTAGACTGATACACTCCTTCCTGCTCAACTTCCTATATATCACATTCCTGTCCTAGACTGATACACTCCTTCCTGCTCAACTTCCTATATATCACATTCCTGTCCCAGGCTGATATTTTCTTGCTGCTGCAGCTTTGCTGGTCTAAATGTTGCTTTTGCACATTTGTCAAGTCCAAATGACATTCTATCATCTGAGAAAGTTATTACCTCTTCCAGTTGTACTTTCAGCTCCCCATCTGATGAACTTTACAGTTTTAAATCATCCACAAGAAGAAGATGATAAGTCTTTACACTTTGTGGTTGCCTAGGAGCCAAACTGTAACCATGACCTAATCTGTTAAGTACAATGTAAAAGATGGCCCCTTATCACGAAAAGCAGCTCTATCAAAGCAGAAATTAAATCCATTTTAAGGAGAGGATTCTTCGTCATTCAGGCGACATTCGGAATACGAATGTTTTGAATGTTCTGTTTCAACATATTCAGAAGAATTATGGGCATAGTTTTTGATTTTTAATCATGGAAAAAATGTGTGATTCTATTAGGGGAGGGGATATACTTACTAGAAATAAAATAGTGGATACCAAATGGATAGCTGATTTGCAGGCAGATAAACCACCGGGATTAAATGGGTGGTCCCTCTTAAGCCTATACTGAAGGGGCGGAGGCTCCGAAGATGATCTTCGAGTGGCTGACTGTGCTATTTAGTTGAATGAATAAACTTGGTTATGTGGGATCTGAAGAAGGTTTTAGACCAAAAGCGCTTATCGCATTTTAATGTTTTATGTTTATTTATGTGATATTTTATCGTTTATTGTTTTAAATTGGTTTTATCAATGAACTTCTATCCATGGTGTACCAGTTTTTCATTTCATTGGATTTAATCTGATAAGTAGACAGTTTTGACAGTTTTCCTCTATGTATTAGCATTTTCTTTTTCACTTTGAGTGTAGAATGTTTTATTCCTTTTTTTGTCTTCAATATGATAATTGCCAAAACCTCTACTCTGTAATTATGTATCCAGTAGTAGTGTATTGCTTTCTAAACTTTAAGACTGATGACTCTTTCAAACCCTCTTCTCTGTAAATATGTATCTAGTAGTAGTGTATTGTTTTTTAAACTTAGTAGTCAAGTTGTTAATGCTTATCTCTATCACACATGTGTTACTTATTAGCTTAATGGAACTTATCTCCTTGGGCCTCTACTGAAAATGGACATGTATCCAGTTGGACTAGCCCGGCCAACAAATGTAAAATAAAAATAAAATTAAAAAAAATAAACAGTTTAATGGGTTAAGGGCAAAGACAAAAGAGCAGCGGTGACAAAGAATCACACTGGAATATCTCCTTTGAATTTTTAACTCTGGTGTCATAATTTCTCATTTATCATAGCTCAGCTGCAAAGTATTTTGCCACTGTGATATAATTGATCAATGCATGGTGTATCTTATACATCTGTAAGTACTTCTTTATCCAAGATTATGGGATGCTGTCAATTTTTTTTTTGTAATCTATCCATGCCATACTTAAATTCTTCCCTGTTTTACAATTCTCCATTATGATTTTATTTAACAACAAATGATCCTTTGTTCCATATGACTTTCTTTTGTTACCCTTTTGTTCTATTGCCATGATTGAGTTTTCTTCTAAATGACTACAAATTCTGCCAGCATCAGTTCCAGTATGTAGTTTATACATAGTCGGAAGGCAAGTTGTTAGTCTGTAGTTTTTAGGATAGTTTGCAGGTTCACTCTTAAGAAGGAGTATAATTTTTCATGTTGTTAACCAGGTTGGTGTCTGTTCATGGTGCGCATATAAGTAATTCTAACACAGGGCTAAATTTTCATGTAATGATGTTAATACTTTTAGCCAGAAGTTAGGTACTGCATCTGGGGCTCAGATTTTCCATTTAGGAGCTTTTCTTAATTTTGTTAAGTCTCTTTTGCCATTACTACATCCCATTTCATATCCTGTAAATTTGAACTTCTCACTGTTTCTTTTACTTCTTCGATCCATTCAGCATCTTTGTTATGTTCCACATGGTCTTTATAGATATCTCTGCAAAACGTGTCTATTTCTTCTTTTTTTTAGAGTTTCTATTCCTTTTGATTTGTTTCCCAATTGTCTATAAAACTTTTTTGTATCATCAATGAATTAATTATTTTGTATTTTTCATTTATATTTATCTGCATGTCTTCTAACTTTGTCTGCCTGTGCATATTATTTGCAATAGTCTACAATAGATTCTGGTCTGTTCTAATACTGCATGTTGCGTTTATCATGTCTATCTTTCTAAATATTTTTACTGACCTGTTCCTTCTTCTGTGCTCTTCTAACAGTGACACTTCTTGTCTTAATTGCTTTATAGTTTTCTCTATTTGATACTTCCATGATGGCATTCGATTTCTTCCCTTCCTTTCCCTTATTGCCCTGTATTTTTGTGGTTTAACTGTTTATTCTATTTACTTCTGTTATGTCACATGAATTTCTGCTAATAGTCTTGATTTATGTGTTCATTTGTTTTATCAGACTTCTAACATTTTGTGTCTGATTGACTTTCTGTAATCTATTTCTTTCATCGGTCTTAATATGTCTATCCATCTCTATGAAATCAAGCAACTCTTCCTTTAGATATTTTTCTTCAAAACTAAAGGTACATTTTTTATTCTCTGTTTCCTGTGGGCATTCTACAGAAAGTTGCAGAACACCTTCTTGCGACATATTCTTTTTAGCTGCATCCTCTGTCATCCATTCCTCTTTCCTACGGAAACTCACTGGCCTATCACTCCACAACTTTGAGTGCATCGGAGTTGCCACTGTTTCCTGTTCCTGCCCTTGCTGTGCAACTCCAACTGGACTTTTGTGCTGGTTTCCCACTGAAGGCTCCAGAGTACCTTTATGTGACAATGGATTGGATGCTTCCCATTTCAACTGTTTCTCCTTAACTTGGAGATTTACTGTTTCATCATGGTGTGATGTAAGTTTACACAAAATTCTTCACTTCACATGTAATGTTTAACTTCTCCAGTACTATTCCTTTTTTCTACTTTTCCCATTTGTGCTTTTTTATTTTTTGTATTGTAAAATTCATAATTGGATGCCTTTGCTTCTATTTGTCTTTAAATATCTTTGTTACTGCTTTTTTGTATTGACTAGTTTGCTTTCTCCTTTGCATAAATATTGCGCCATATTAAATCTATTTTTTCCCATGTCCATATTTCTTCAAATATCTCCCACTCCACCTGTTTCTCCTTACTTAGGAGACTCATTGTTACTTCATGGTGTGGCTTAACTTGTGTTAGACCTTTTTGCACTTCACAGGTATTTCATAACTTTAGTTTGTTTAACTTCTGCTTTATTAATCTTCTCTTCTGTGTTTCCCCTTTGTAATCTTATTTTTTGTATTTTGAAAATTTTCCATATCTGGGTGACTTTGCTTCTGAGAGGAGTTTATGCATTTTTAATTTCTCCAAGTCTTTTAGGTTTCTAATATCATGACGGGAATGGACCCCATTCCTAAGTCAAAATACGATTAAAGTTCATGAAATTAGTATTGTTTCAATCTTTGATGTCAGCTAGTAGTGCTCTTCGGACCACCCGCAATGTGCCCAGTAATGACTCCTTCTGCAATTCGTACTGTATGTGCAGGCCGATGGCAGAGAAGGTGTTGACTCAGGAAGGAAAGGAGGAGGAAGAGGAAATGGTTGAACGAATTCTAAATGGATGACTCGAAGGGAAGTGATGTTTTGGAACCATCTGTTCGGCCTTTAGAGTGAAGTATGTAGCTTAAGCTCAGAATTTAGTTTTCTCTGATGCAAATTAGAATAAGCTAAGGTTCATGAAATAGAACAATTTGGTTACAGGAGTGAAACATCATGTGCTACTGTTCCCAGCACTGTTGTGCCAGTGTCCAGTAAGACATAGAAAATAAGTTGTCTGTAAACCATCTGCCGACATTGTCAAATCAAATGGTGTAAGTAAATTCTTTACCAATCAAGGCCTAATTTTATTAGATGGCTCTTCTATGAGCCAGTGAATGAAACATCAGACAGTTTTTGGGAGACTGTTAAAGAAAAGTGATACCTGAAACTTGGAGATACCTATATATCTGGAGAGCACACATCTGAAGTGAATGTCAGCACAAAGCTTGATTTGCAGGCATTCTCTTGTGATTCCATGCCAAGTACTTAGAAGTAACTGTTCTTTTGACAATTGTATATCTCTCTATTACCTGCTGATATTAAAACAGAGCTGCAACTAGGGTGAGGTGATGGTGGCAGCTGCGTTTGTTGTAAGTTGTTAGGGGCATGAACAGCAGCTGCCACTGGTGTGGGCATGCAGTATTGGAATAACTTTATGAAGCTGTGAGGATATTGTGACTTGAAAACTGATTGCTTATATTGTATTAATGGTCATGCCTGAAGTGCTAAAGCATTCAGTAAGCCATGGTGTGGTGATTTAACTGTAGCAAGCAAGCTGCTTGTTCCATTTTTAATGGGCATTTTTTTTCTTTTGCTGCTTAGCTTAAAGTTGAGTGGAATATCAGTCTGGGGAACTGCACAAGGCAACAAACAACCTAGATATGTCTCTGTATTCAAGTCTGGTTGCAGGTAGTGCTGCAGGGAGAGTGAGATTGACAGGGTTACTGTTCCTAGTTCCAGGATGCAGGGTTGCAAAAATGTTGAAAAAAATAAGCAGCATTTTTTATTTTTAATTTTATTTTAACTGCTTTAACTTTCCTCACTCCACTTCAGTTTTCATGATGATGGAGATACTCACCTTCATTCTGCCATAGGTCATAACCTAACAACTCTCTCAGTCTTTCTGAAACAAAGTGAGAGACAGTGAAAGAGGGTTAATAGATTATGATAAGAGGCCAGGTACTTCAATTCTGTAATATTTCTCCATCACTATAAAGAGCAATGCAAATTATTTCAGCTTCTGTCAGAGCCCTACCCCATCATCAGGCATCTCAGAATAGGGCTTTGTCAGGGCACAACAGCTTTATGTTGCTGACAACATGGATATAATTTTTGGCTTCCTTTTGAAATGTGAGCTCTCAAAATTCTGAGTTGCAACACAGTGAAAAAAATTCAGAAACTCCAGGAGAAGAGCAAATCCTGAAAATCTCGCTTCTCCTTTAAACATCTTTTTTGCAGGGGGAAAACCCCACTGCACCCCCGAACTTATATATACAAACTCAGAGATCACCATACCTGGGAGAAAAGGGAATATTCTGGGAAATGCCCATCTCGAACCTAGTATATTTCACTCGCTTTTTCAGCCATTCAGTCTCTGTGTTTCGGGACTCGCTCTAGTGGTCTTGACATTTCAAGTGGTAACCTAATTTTTTTAATTCAATAGATTGCTCACAACTGTGCACTGTTGCAATGATTTTAAATATTTGTGATTCTTAATATACTATGCCAAGAAATATGACAATATATACTGCCAACAATGTCTCTACATATGACACCCCAGTATGCAAAACCAGCTGCTATGTAGCATCTGACAATTAGTACTGGGTCAGTATTTCTGCAGTACAAAATATCTTGAGAAGTTGCAATCCCTTATAAAATTAAAGTAAAGGAAAAGGCACCACAATATACTGGATATCTTAAAGATGAATGGTTGGATTCAGAGTTATAATCTCTATAGACAGTCTTGATTTATGTCACTCAGGTGATGCTGTGATGCTAACAATGGTTAGTTAGTGTTTCATTTTTAAACAGTGCATTTTACTTCTCTTTTCCTTTAAAGTATAATGCTAAAAGTCATTCCCTTAATCAGGCGTATCAGAATAGGAAAACTGAAAACTAATAATAAAAAAAAAAAAAAAACAGATCTGTTGGCAGGAAAGGACACCAGCTTTAATTAAACAGCCAAACTGACTAAGCACTTTCACCCAGAGCTGGGCTTCATCAGAGTCAGTGTAAAACAGCCCCAGTAACATTTATATAGCAATTAGTGTTAATTAATTGGACAAATTTCACTCTAAATTGTTAAATACATTTAACCCCCAAGTACACAATCTCTGGTATGATTATTTTGCTGGACAGCAACAGAAATCTTGATACAATACATGACAACAACAACCCTGGTCAGAACTATCATTCTGGTATAGTTATTGAGTACAATCCGACAGGAATAAAGATTAAGAATATTATACACACTGTATGGGACAGTGTTTTCACTCAGGAATTAAAAGATGTAATTGGTTGTGCTCCAAGGTTTATTAATAGTAGAGGTCTAAATTTGAAAGATCTTTTTGAAAAAACTTCTTGGACAACCAGTAAGAAACGTACTAGGATGGGTAAATGCGGTACATGTAGCACTTGTAAATTTATTAATGATGGACCATATGTACAGATTTGCAGTTACAAGAAAACATTAAAATGTCCTGACTGTAACACAAGTGTGGTTGTGTATGTGGCTACATGTTTATCCTGTACTGCATTTATGTGGGTATGACCACAAGAAAGTTGAGATTATGAATACCTGAGCACAATAGGGACATTAAAAATAAAAATCTACTAATGCCCTATTTAACCACAGGAAGAATTGTTGTAATTTTAAAAGATTTTTATTTTTTATCATTGACAGATTGCCAAAACACGATTTTGGGGGAAATCTTAAAACTTTACTGGAAGTTAAGGAATGTTTATGGCAGCTACGCCTGGATGCATCTAATGCACTGGGCATCAATGACAACATTTCAACAGCATGTGTATTAAAATACTAATCACAGTTCATATAACGTGTGTACATTTTAGATGTTTATTTAATATTAAATTTATGGTTAGGTTTTACTTCTTTATTGTATAAAATGAGTGAGTTATTTATTCTTATTTTTAATTTTGTTGTTGCTTTAACATGGACATCAAGCCAAAGCATAATATGTGGAAACTTTTTTTGCTGAAGGAAATTGCATACTTGGGGGTTAAATGTATTTAACAATTTAGAGTGTAATTTGTCAAATTAATTAACATTAATTGCTATATAAATGTTATTGGTGCTGTTTTACACTGACTCTGATGAAGCTCAACTTTGGGTGAAAGCACTTAGTCAGTTTGGTTGTTTAATTGAAGCTGGTGTTCTTTCCTGCCAGCAGAGCTGTTTTTTTTTTTTTATTAGGTATCATAATAAGAGTTGTTAGCATGCAATAGTGCTTTGTTGCTGACAGCGCTTATCCCATGTTTTTAATTCATCAGAGTGCTACATTTTTGTCTCTGTGGACATCTTAAAATGCTGTATATTGTTTTATTGTTAGAGCTCCATTCCAACATTATTAGGTTACTACAGTAAATGTGTGTGTGTGTGTGTGTGTGTGTGTGTGTGTGTGTGTGTGTGTGTGTGTGTGTGTGTGTGTGTGTGCGTGTGTGTGTGCGCGTCTGTGCATGTGTGCGTGTGTGCGCACGTGTGTGTGTGTGTGTGTGTGTGTGTGTGTGTGTGTGTGTGTGTGTGTGTGTCTTCTGTGTAAGGTTGGGTGCTGGGCTGCCAACTCGACACCGTAAAACTCCACTGTCAGTCGTTCTGTGGACCGATGTCTGCTGTAGCGATCCCTAATGGGAAAAGCTGAAAGGAAGAGAAGAAGGAGAAGAATTTATTACCATGAATAGTACTATGTTAAAATGCCTGTTCCATCTTAGGATGCAAAACAGAATACCACTGCTTCAGTCAAAAAGTGACTATAGTTTCAAATGTTGCTTTCCTGTATTGCTTGAAACTACTGTATGTTACTTCAGTGTTTCTATGAAGTGCAGTGTAAAATGTGATCAGTCAGAGAAGCACCCTTTGACTACACCAGAGTAATGCTTATTACCAATAGGTTTGCCTTATGTAGAAGACTAGTTGTGTGGCTAGAGAGGGGGAAGTGGCTGAAAATGGTTACGTCTCTCTGGGCACCATACTCCTCTGTTATACTTCTATTGGCAGTCTTTATGTTTTGTTCTGAAACACCTTGAAGGTTCTGCTTGAGGCATCATGGCCCAAAACACATCTCAGTGATCTGCTATTTACTTAAAGCACCTACCCACTCAGACATTATTGCTTTTGTATTAGATAAAAATCTCATCCTACTCATTTTTATTTTACATTTGTCTAACTGGGTAGTAATCTAATCACTCCTGACCTGCTCATGTGCTAGTAGTTTGCAGCACACCTGCTTGCTGCCATTTGCTCAAAAAAGGAAGTTATTGAACTTCCACTAGCCTGATCTTCCATTTCTACGTAGTCCTCTCAAAACAAGAAGCTATAAAATGTAAAACTTTACTAGAGCCCTAACTCTAACCCTAAAACTCCCACCCAGTTCCCAACCTGAGTCTTTCTCTCCCTTACCCTAAAACCCCAGTCTCTCTCCCTAACCTAAAGTCCTAATTGCTCCCTAAACTTAAAACTGCAATTTCCCTCTGTCCCTAAACCTAAATTCTTTGATTGCTCTCTAACTCTAAAAATCCCCCGTACTACTACCTATCCCTAAAACTTCATTCCTGCTCCCTAACCTTAAGATCCCCCTCCTGCTCTGCAGCAATATAATCCCCCACCAACTCTCTTGCCATGACTGCCACATGTAACCTTGCTCAAACTCAAATAATGTGTTCTGCTAAAGTTCAATAGTTGCATATCCAAACTCGTATTTGAGTTCAAACATAAGTAGCAGCCTACATGACCTACAAGATGCTTGAGTCTCTGTCTTCAAGATAGTGATTTTCAAGCCCTTGGCACTCGAGTGCTTGCAGGTGACCCTTTTTGACTATTTGCATGTATATCCTGAGTGAATAAATTTTGAATATAATACGATCATGGAAGAGTTTAACTTAGCTTCAACTTTTAGTAATTAAGCTAGTTTTGTTTTGCATTTTCTATAGATACTTAATCCAAATTCTTTTTAAAAAGTACTCATAGTAATAGAGATCAGATACAGCAGTACCATAGCTAAAGCGGGACGAAGTGGAAACCCTAGGCACAGAATGTTAGGGGGGCACGATTCATCATCCAGATTCCAGATCTCTCTTTAATGCATGCCAGCTTTCAAAGGCCAGTATTGCATTTATGGACATACCTGGGAACTGTAGTACTTCACGTGTGGTTTAAACTGTGTGCAGCAACTACTTGCTACATTGTAGCAAGTAGTTTGCTACAGTTTAAAAGTTAAAAAAGCATGTTTTTAAAACTAAATCCTGAAGATTAGAGCTCTCTGTTGGGGTATAAACTGTAGCAAGCAGTTTGTTACAGTTAAAAAGAGAAAATATTGTTTTTACTAAAATTTGAAAAAGGAGGGTGTAGGCAAGGCACGGAAACAGGGCTTGATTGACTTCTACATTTCAGGAGCCCCAGGCACCTGATTGTAGAGTTTTTTTTTTTTTTTGCTTGCTCTTCCACTGAAGACCTGGAGCAGCAGGAAGGGGACATACCTGGTTGGCATGCCAGTAGATTGGGTAGACAGTTTTCTTGTTGGGGGGGGGGCACTACTTTGTAGGACAGCCAGAGGAAGTTGATTAAGCCATCTACATCTCTGGATACAGGCAGCACAAAATATCAAAAATTCCTGCTTGCACAAATACATCTTAGAAATTTATTTTGAAGACTGCTGAGGAGAAAATTTCAAACTCACATTATAATTATGTTGTGAAAGTATATTTACAATAACACAGTAAGGTAGTAAAAATATTTTTCTTTTGGTCCCCTTGGACCTCATCATTACTGGGCAGGCCCCCAGTGTCACCAGCTACTCTCTTACCCACCCCAGACTTAATTTAGTTTGATGAGTCCAGTCAAGAATCCTAAGGGCATCCTGGTGGTTTGACTCACCTGTGGTTCCATCACTGATCATGTCTGAGGGCAACTCTCTTGTTTGTACCACACCTACCCTTACAGAGCATATCAAAGAGTACCTGTCCACCTAGGATAGGTGTGGTCATCCCTTCCCTGCCAGTCTGTCAGTCAGTCAAGTCACTAATTGAACCTAGGTTGGCTGGGCTGTAGAAAGGGTTTTATCTCTCTACACCAACAGAGTGGCTGTAGCTAAAGATATTTTGACTGTGAATTGCAATTAAGGTATGGGCTTAGAAAACATCTGCCATTATTTATAGGTAATCAGGATCTTCATAACATAGATATATACTTGTTGTAGTCTTTTCACTAATCTCAAAGAAGTACTGAGAAGTTTTAGACAGCTTTATCAAAATCAAACTAAGATAAACTTCAGTTTGTGTCATATATATAAAAAAGCAAACAAAAAAGCCTTAATCTCTTTCCTGGTATATACTACTGAAAATTTACTACTGAAATAATATGCATCAAATCTCAGCTGCATTCCTGCGTTTACTTATTGCTCCTAACTTCTCCCCTATATGATGCAACATGTTAGTGATTATGGCATCACAATTACTCTAATGATAACAGAATGCCATACCTGTCAACTGTTCAGATTTTAGCAGAATATCCAAATTTTTCTTTTATATTTTTGGTCTGTTCCTTATAAAATGTGTGTTTTTCCATAAAATTAGTGGAGTGCATTCACTAAATAATGGCAGAGATTTGAGTTTCAGATTTTATATCCTTCAGAAAACACATGATAACACAAGCCATTTTATTCTAGCAACTTTCTAAATTTACAGGAGCAATATTTAAAATTTGTCTGTATTTTTTGGGCCTTTCTCCCCCTTTATTTTTGGCTTTGTCCAGATTCCTTGTGGTAAGAGTTTGAGAGGTATGCAGACTGTTATGCAACAAAATGATGTTAGAACTCCCAAGTAGTAAGTTACTGAAGTGTATAACCATGAAAGATGGCCTAACAAAAAACTGTATTGCAGTCTTGCACAGTACTATGGGCCAAGAACAGCAATAAAAAGAATATGTATGGAATGCAAACTGAACAAATTACTATCCCTTTAAAGTTTTCTCTGTTTCTTCAGCAGCTTTTTAAGAAGATGAAATGTTGACATATTCTATGAGCTGCATACAAGAACTTACATTCCATGCTTTGTTTAGAAATCACTACGATAGAGTAATGCAAAATAATTTTTTTATTTAGTACTACACATTCTTTATGTTTTATGCTTTCATTTTATGAGCTACTGAGATTCTAGCTATAAAGAGGTGACTTGTTAAACAATGCCCCATAGGAGACAGAAAACCAAGCAAAACTGTAAGCATGTTAAGTCTTACAGACTATAAGTGTTTACTCTAAATATATTAAAATGACAGTAAAATTGTGCTACTTTATCAAAATACAGGAAACTAATGAGGTGTAATCTAACAATTGCTACTCCACAAAAATATATAACTAATCTTGCATACAGACCTTCTTCAAAGCAGATATATAACCTAACTTGCATAACCCCTCCTCCAAAGCAGAACTGACCACTTAAATCAAAGTCCTATAATGAAATTAATATTCACTAGAAAGAAAAAAGGCTAAAGTAAGAGAACTACTGGAGAAAACCTTTCATGAGATATTACATTTATAAGAACCTGTGCAAACTGTTTAAAGCATACTTAATTAAAACTTAGGCACTGACATAGACTTTAACCACATATTAAGCAGTGTGAAATTATATGAGATATTGTGGTGCAGCGGTAGCGTTGTCGCCTCACTCCTGTGTGGAGTCTGCATGTCCTCCCCATGGTCGAGTGGCATTCGAAAGACATGCATGAATGGGTGTGGCTTCATTGAAAGTTGGGTGTTGAGCTGGCACCTGGGCACCGTAAAAAAAAAATCTACTGCCAATCATTAGCGGACCGGAGTTTCGCTGTGGTGACCCCTAACCAGGAAAAGCCGAAAGAACAATAAACATTATTTTAGTTCTAATTTGACTAAATAACTCACTGAAGTCAATGGAAAACAGTACTGTAACACACACACACACACACACACACACACACACACACACACACACACACACACACACACACACACACACACACACACACACACACACACACACACACACACACACACACACACACACACACGAAGTACAAAGCAACTGAGCAATATGACCATTTAAGCCTTGCCATTATCTGCCCTCAGACTAAGTCCCTTCTCTCAAGGAAGGCAAATCCTATCAAGCCAGTAGTGAATTTGTGAATATCCATCCAGTCAACCAGTTTCCATTTGAAAGCAGATAAAGTGTCATACTACTTAATATGTGTTTAGAGTCTATTCAGCAGGTGGAAAAGGCACTGCCTAATGGAACTATCTCTCACCTAGTTTTATTTATCTGTTGGTCTGGATTTAGGACCATTGTGCTGGAATTTTTTAAAGTATCTGTTTTAGGGAGATAAAGAGAATCCTGGACTGTTGGGTCCATAATGGCTGAGAAGGCAATGTATAGATCTCCTCTCAGGATTCATAAGGTACAGAAATTTGAGGCAGTATTTCAGTCTTTCCTGATAGTTTAGTGTTTTAAACTAGTGGTCTTCTGAGTTAGGACCCTTTGTGGTCTTCCTGCTTGTTATAGAGCTAGTGAGGTACATCCTAAATTGGGAATGTGTAATGAATGACTGGCCTAATCAATGCTGAGTATAAGGGAACAATGACCTATTCATTTATTGCATTTGTTAACTAGGATTGCCAGAATGGGCATACAGTCCCTTTTCAGAAGAGGCCAAAAGAGAAAACCTCTGAGCAAATTACTTACATTACAGTTTGACATAAAGAAGACTGGAATACAAGGATGTTGTAGAAAACATAATTACAAAAAATTACTTAAGAAGAACATTGTACACTGAACAGTAAATTAACTGGGGAGTGTTTTAAAAAACTGCAAATCATGTGTATAAATGTTTTACGATACTTACATATTATTGCAGCCAGATATTTACGGTTGCGAATTTCGCATACTTCAATTCAAATGAGTACATGAAACCCTGTAAGGTGGTATTCAGAGTCCTTATTGCTATGGATTAACTTTGGATTACCTTCAGGAAGAGAAACAATTGAAAAAATCCTCTTCCCGTTTTTGCGTACATAACACACGCAAGCTTGAATTGGCATGCCTGCTATCGTACTGATGGACAGATTATTTTCACCGTGTAGAAGGAATATTTCAGAGAAGGAAAACACAGACACCAGAAAGATGGTTTTGGTTAACTTTTTATTTTTACCAATTTGTGAACATATGTTCAGGTCAAAATGAGAAAGCTGCTACATGCCACAAACAACAAGAAGAAGCGCATCATCAGGCATAAGATGTTTTCCAAAGTGTTCTTACTAGGTTTATTCACTAACTGATTTTGAGCTTATCTGTCATTATTTATAAACTATGGACAGTGCTTCCCAAATGGGGACACTTTCTTAGCACCTTAACTGAAATTCTTTACACCAGTGTCTGTAAAGCGCCGGATTACATAAACTAAGAAAGGCAGCAATGCTTGGCTTTGAGAGAGTTAAATTTTGCTAAGGTTACAGGGTGTATTTCATGAGTCACTTTCCCTTTGCTAATGCTGTAGTGAGAGATGCAGCTATTGTAAAACAGTGCGCCACTGTGGAGTTACAGGAACAATGAGGCACGTTACCCAGAAGTACAAAGTTTCTCCCTTACTCCTTTTCCTGGCTCAAACCCACTGTGACAGACTAATGCTTTCTTCTTTACAGACCCCTTTTTAGGTTTAGCATCCTGTTTCCATACACACATACAGAATTATGGCAGTGTGGAAATCTGGTTGCGATAATACCTAAGTACCGTTTTACAGTTTAATGTAGCAACACAAGGTGTTATATTAACCAGGTGAAACAATGGAGTACAGCCAAAATTATATGAGATATTTTAGTTCTCATTTGAAACAGTTTATATTTCCTATTTGTTTCAGAGCGACTGGTATAGAATTACAGTTCCTGGAGGTTCAATTTGAGTACACTGTATTACCTGCTGAATTTTTGGATCTAATTATGTAGAGTAACACCATCCCCAAATCAAAGATTTCTATTTGGGGTGTATGGATGTAAGAGTACTCCAGGGCTTGGACATTGTTATGGCTTATTAATGAGTTTGTGGACAACTGTCAGTTGTGGATACATGAGAAAATAACACAGTTAGAGCCAATTTAGGTCTTTTAGTGCTGATCTGTGTTGTGCTCTATAGGGTAGATTTGTGGCAGATTTGGCCATATTATTATTATTATTATTATTATTATTATTATTATAGCATTGCTAGAATTTAAGGGCTGTTGTGGAGCTTATTCTGGTCATAATTCAGGAGGCATATAGAAGGCTCAGTTGTAGGTAAGCTGGAAAGAAGGTGTGTGTGTGTGTGTGTGTGTGTGTGTGTGTGTGTGTGTGTGTGTGTGTGTGTGTGTGTGTCTGTGTGTGTATTTTATCTATACAAAGTTCAAGTGCAAAGCACCGCAAAAACCAACTGGTAACAAGCAATAAAATCCACGAACTTCAGGCTCCTTATTTTACTTTGAGTACTTTAATTGTAAGTTAACTTCAAAACAACGAAGAAAAGGTAAAACAACAATTAAATCAAGCACTTTCACCCAGGCACTCCCAGGCTTTTTCAAGACAAATTACAAACCATATCCTTTAACCTTTTATACAAAAATGTTGTGAACAATCATGTGATCAATTAAACATTTAATTAATTCATTGTCACAATTGATAAACTCTTTGTTTGCAGAAAAAGTTACTTTTTGAAATCTGCTGTGTATTAGTCTTGTTAGATACCTGAACAAAAAGCTACTATCAAAATACAGTTCTTAGTTTCAATTTGAGCTTATTAAACTGAAATTAAATTTATGATATAAATGCTTAGAAAACATTTAAGTTGTTTGAATGTTAGCATTATAATGTGCAAAACTGCCATCAGATTGTTGCGTTGCAGTGAAATTTCATCTCATATGATAAATATATAAAATATTTAAAATATAGTAGTACAAATAATATAAATAATAAAAAAGTGTAAAAAATATATGTAAATATATCGAATATTTTAAATATTTGAAATACGTCAATTTAAAAACTCTGTCTCTACAAATATGTTGAAGTACATATTAAGAATACATATTAAAAATACATATTAAAAATACATATATAAAATAATTCATGTGCAAGTCCAAATGTGGAAGAATAGAAATTAAAATTAAAATTGTAATGTCAACATCTTGTGATGGGTGTGTGTAAGTAAGGTCTTGTAGTATTTTGTAACCATAGCCTCGCTCTTCCTATTAAACTAATTTTACGAAAGAAATATATACAAAAAATATGTGCAAAGGAAATATAAAAATATAAAAAGTGTTATGTTAAAAATCACTGCCTAGAACTTTTTTTGTATGGTATTTTGGTATGCTTATGTTATAATTTTGCCCTTCTGAGTTTTAGTGCACTACTCAGACTTATAGCATCATTCAAGCCAGGGGGTCTTGAAGCGTCTAATGTTAACTGCCAAAGAAGTTCTTTATATTCTAGGGAAGATTCCCAATCTCCCCCTCTTGGGTTGCTCTTCACTTGTTCTAACACTAAAAATCTAAGGACCATCTGTTTACATCTTAGAGAGTGCTTATAAAATGCATTTGTTTCCTTTTGCTTGCTTATTTCATAAAGATGTTCGTAAATCCTTTTTGCTAGGGTCCTTTCGGTTTTGCCTATGTAGAAACTTTGCCAATGTTGACAAATTCCAAGGTAAACTACCCCTTTTGTTTTATAATTGTAATAGGCTAGTGATCCAACATATCTTTTCCTTGATTTAAGGTATAAACCTTTCATGTTCATAACATAAGGACACTGCCTGCAAGCCTTACATTTGAATGTACCACACCTAGATTGTCCTTCGTTCTCTTTCACTAACAGGTTAGCCTCAAAACAATCTTTTAGATTCATGTTCCTTCTCTTAATAAAATAAGGTTTGTTCCCTAATATTTGTTTAAACTCTTCATTAGATGTCAAAATTGGCCAATACTTTTCCACAATCTTTTCTATTACTCCACTTTCATTACAATTAGTATGTACAAA
Source organism: Protopterus annectens (assembly GCF_019279795.1). NCBI lineage: Eukaryota > Metazoa > Chordata > Ceratodontiformes > Protopteridae > Protopterus > Protopterus annectens. The sequence goes on from NC_056735.1 coordinate 702,480,928, forward strand.
TGCCTTAGTTTGTCCCTTGTTTGCACTCTCTACCATCACCATTTTGTGACTGTGGACTTCACCCAACAGAGGAAAATATTTTTCTTTTCTACTAGTTGTAACCTCCATGGCTATCGATTCAAACAATTGTGTGGGATAACCTCTTTCTGCAAACAGTGTTTTTAAAAAGGCAACATCCTTTTTAAACACATTTTCTTCTGTGCACATTCTGGAGGCTCTAATCAGTTGCCCCTTAATAATCCCTTTCTTTTGGAATAGGGGGTGATAGCTATCAAAGTGTAAGTATGTATTTGAAAAACTTTTTTTCCTATGTATACTAGATTCAAAGCACTGCTTTTCAAAATTCTTATACAAACAAACATCCAAGTAATGCAAACTGTCATCACTAATGCTGCTTGTAAATTTCAAAAAATTGGTACTTAAATTGATATAACCAATAAATTTGTGTAATTCCTCTTTGCTCCCCTTCCAGAGAATGCAGATGTCATCCAAGTAACGTTGGTAGTGTGTTATATCTTTCTTCCATTCAGTATTAAATATACAATTTAACTCCCAGAATCCCAATACTATATTAGCATATGCCGAAGCACAAGGGGTGCCCATTGCTACCCCCCTCTTTTGACGAAATAGTTCTCCATTGAAAAAAATGAAGTTGTTGGCGAGAATTGTTTCCATGAATTCTACAAGGAGCCCTGTTGTGTTTGCTGTTAAACCTGAATATCTTGTCAACATATCATTAAACCATTTAAGACCTGTCTCGTGTGGTATACTTGGAAACAACTCGGTTACGTCAATTGTAACCAAAAATTGTGTTTCCACAAAGTATTCATTTTTAATGCTCCTTAGGAACTCCCATGAGTCCTTACACAAACCTTGCATTGAATCCACAAACTTCTTTAATGTGATATCCACAAATTTTCCCAATGGGTCTAAATTGCAATGGGTCAAGACCCTTGTGTACTTTGGGATACCAAAAATAATGGGAGTTACGGGTTTATGTACCCATAAATAGTTGTATAGTTGTTCATTTATTGCCCCCTGGTATAGATGGTCTTCCAACATATATTTAATTTTGGCGTAGGCAACGTTCCGTTCATTAATTGAGACGCTATTGTACTGCTCTGTGTCATGTAAGGAGGAGTAAATAGAAGCTTCATAATCGAGTTGGTACAAGTCCCCCCCTTATCAGTTTTCATAACCCTAATACCATCACTGTTTAGTTTTTTAATTAATCCAAATACTTCTTCGGGAAGGTTATTAGGATAATTTTGTTCTTTCTTATTCTTAATATTCTTAATGCCTCTAATTTCAGCTTCAATCATTTCCTCAAATATTTTAAGTATTGGATGTAGAGGGGGATTCCACGTACTAGCTCTACACAATGACTTGTTGGTGATTTCCTTCCCTTTTAAACGGATGTTTAAATTCAGTTGTCTTGTAAACATTTTTAAATCTAAAATTGTTTTTGGAATGTTAATAGACCTAGTTGGTACAAAATGCAACCCTTTGGTAAACAGTTCAAAATACTTGTCATTTAAAACAATTTCAGTAAAGTTATAAATTATAAAATTGTCCTTTTTTGACACCTTACACAACAACTCATCATTACTATTTGGTTCCATATCCCTAATGCTTTCTATCTCCTCACTGTATTCCACTTCTTGGCATACGGGGTGTACTGCTTTTGTACTTGTCGCCCCTGGCCATACTAAAAACCCCGTTCCATTTGATTATAATGTAGGTTAGATTTTTGGGCCAGCCTTTCGCTCCTTCTTGGACCCTGCACTGAATTCTCATCATCTAACATTTCTTTCTCACCATTGTCTAAGTTAAAATTGTTGGTTTGTTCTCTAACCCATTTATTTTTAAAATGCACATTATATGCTAATCCTTTATTATACTCTTGCAAATCACGCTCTAGTTTCCTAACTTTTCTGTTAAAAATTCGCATACAATGATTATCAACTTCTTTAAAAGTGTTTTCATAGTCTTTTTTAACACCATTAAAACATGTGTCATTAATAATAAAGTCATTAAGAACATTAGCTTCTTGTAACAATACTGAAGCTTTATGTTCATAGTCTTTAACCATCAAATGCATCATTCCTAAACCAGTTTCATTAAAAAGCGAGGACAGTTCCCTGAATAATTCAGAGCCCTCTTCTGCATTATTCGGGAATTTGTTGATGCGAAGTCCTTTGGGTACTCTTTTAACTCTTATACATTCAGACAGGTACTCAATTTCCATCTGAATGGTTTTATAAGCATATAGCTTGTTATTAAAGTCTTTAAGTGACTGCTCAATTTTATCATTGTCAGTATAACCATTATGTACAGTACCTTGTTTGAATGAAAAACCGTTGTTTGTCCATTTGCTGAAATTAAAGCCTTTTCCAGCTTCAGCGACCACACTACTGAAAGACGCTTGCTTTCTGTTGGTATAATGCATTTCATTAACGTTAACAGCCCATGCTCCTTCAGAAGTTCCTGACAACGGAGAAACGGCTTTCTGGCCAGCAAGCTCATTCATTTTACGAAAGTTCTCTTGGTTTGCCGGTATTGCTTGGCTCTCTCCAAGCGGGTCGTTGATCAAACGCTCAGTTAACTGGGAGAACAGGCACATAACCTGCTTAAACTCCTTCCTTGTGACAGGAGCGTCATCTGCTGGTAATTCATTTTCAAGCAGAACGGTAGGTGTATCCACAAACTCGACACTGTTAGCCCTTTCAGCCATGGATTTATCAAAGCAGTAACAGAACAAAGTTCAAGTGCAAAGCACCGCAAAAACCAACTGGTAACAAGCAATGAAATCCTCGAACTTCAGGCTCCTTATTTTACTTTGAGTACTTTAATTGTAAGTTAACTTCAAAACAACAAAGAAAAGGTAAAACAACAATTAAATCAAGCGCTTTCACCCAGGCACTCCCAGGCTTTTTCAAGACAAATTACAAACCATATCCTTTAACCTTTTATACAAAAATATTGTGAACAATCATGTGATCAATTAAACATTTAATTAATTCATTGTCACAATTGATAAACTCTTTGTTTGCAGAAAAAGTTACGTTTTGAAATCTGCTGTGTATTAGTCATGTTAGATACCTGAACAAAAAGCTACTATCAAAATACAGTTCTTAGTTTCAATATGAGCTTATTAAACTGAAATTAAATTTATGATATAAATGCTTAGAAAACATTTAAGTTGTTTGAATGTTAGCATTATAATGTGCAAAACTGCCATCAGATTGTTGCGTTGCAGTGAAATTTCATCTCATACGATAAATATATAAAATATTTAAAATATAATAATACAAATAATATAAATAATAAAAAAGTGTAAAAAATATATGTAAATATAGCGAATATTTAAAATATTTTAAATACGTCAATTTAAAAACTCTGTCTCTACAAATATGTTGAAATACATATTAAAATACATATTAAAAATAATTCATGTGCAAGTCCAAATGTGGAAGAATAGAAATTAAAATTAAAATTGTAATGTCAACATCTTGTGATGGGTGTGTGTAAGTAAGGTCTTGTAGTATTTTGTAACCATAGCCTCACTCTTCCTATTAAACTAATTTTACGAAAGAAATATATACAAAAAATATGTGCAAAGGAAATATAAAATTATAAAAAGTGTTATGTTAAAAATCGCTGCCTAGAACATACACATAAAAGTGTATTTTATCTATCTATATATATATATATATATATATATATATATATATATATATGTGTGTGTGTATACGGTCTATATTACATCCTTGAACGCTGATTGATCGAACTTATTTTCGCGAAACTGCAAAATATTGAAGCAGCAGAAACTCGAATTTTTTCCTAGGGAAATAATTCTGTTGTCCGTTTCTGTTGCTTCGGTATTTTCAGTGTTATGGTGGAAAGTTACCGGTTGGATTCAGGTAAGTGTGCAATTGTGTGGATGTGAGTGTTAGGGTGATTTAGGTGAGTTAGGGTTAGGGCTCGGGTTAGGTGTGTGTGTGCGATTCAGTGGACACGAGGGTTAGGGCGGATTTAAGTGAGTTAGGGTTAGGGAGGTCTTTGAGGTTCAGGCAAGTTAATTTCTAGAACCTCAGCACATAATGGATTATGTGTATTGTGATATCCTTGGAAAGTTGTGATGTGTGATGCACTGCTGGAGGTTTTGCTTTCTGAGTTTACTATGTGAGAGAATTTTGTCTCCAAGCATGTGTATATATATATATATATATATATATATATATATATATAGATGCTTTTTGAGTAATAAATGATCATCAGACAGCATGAGACAATTCTTACACTGTCTCATGATACCCATATGAAGCAGGCTGGCTAGAGAAGTAGTGGTCTTTGTTACTGACACGAATGACTCTGGGGACAGGGGTAACTATAACTGTTTGGGGTTCAGTTTTAGAATAATGTTTGGGTAGACCTGCTAATGAGTATTTACATTTCAATACAAAACAACTAGCCTGTAAGCCTTCTTATGCCACCAAGAACCAGTAAACGAATTATAGTAAACAAAAAATCACTAATTTGATGCTAAAATCAGAGTAAGCAGTATCAAAAGTTCAGAACACTCAGTGTTAAGGAATTATATCAAATATCTTTTAGCCTAGGGAATAGTTTAAGGGAAAAGACTTTGTAATGTCATTTATGTGCTTATTGTCAACAATCAATAAATGGGGAGATGGAGGGACTTATGTTGTCAAATTATTATAAAGGCAGGCAACTACAGATACACTGTCTGGGCTTAAGAACACAACTACAACAAGGTGGGTGGCAGAAAAAACAATTAGACCCATAGCTCTGAGTTGACTCACCTGGAACTGCTGAAATGCAAACACAAATCCTGAATTAGTATGACATACATTCAGTACACAAGAATGAAACCAGGGCTTAATAACAGTTCCACCACTTAAACAGCAAAACTGCAGTGCAGCTATGAACTGGAACTACTAATCTAAGTTCAAAGATCTTAGCTAAAGGAGATGCACATTGCTGAAATGGATTTAAAATTGGATCAGGAAATTAAAACACAATCCCCCGGATTCTCAAAAGCTTGCATAGAGTGTAAATTTGGTGTAGGAGCTCCAGCAGGCAGTATGTCTGCCGTGCAATCCAGGAACAGTCTGCAGGGGTGTGCACGAGCACTCCTGCACTAATCCTGCATAGATTAAGCCCTGGTAAGCAAATCACCCCATTTGCAGGTGAAATCCACGTAAATGAGGTGATATTGCAATCCAGGAAGCTTGCAACAGTCCGTGCAAGACTAGTGCTATCTGCAGAAATGTACTTGGTTAGTAACCGAGTACAGTTCTGCAAAATCTAAATCAGAGCTATGACACCTCCAAATAAAAGCTGCATATCATGTAGTAAGCATGCCAATGTCCAAATATAAGGCCATTGGCATTGCAAACATAAAAAAATATAAAAATCAACTTTTTTTTTAGCCAATCTTGGCTGTTTAAGCGTAGGGCAGCAGCGCACAAATGAGATTGGGGGGAAAATAATAAAATAAACCCAAAATAAGCAGTCTGACTAAAAGCACTATTCTGCCATACAGGTCATTGGCAGGCAGAAGACAACCTGGCCAGTGAGTAGTGGTTGCTAAGGGGGAGTTCTCAGTGTGAGACTTGTAACTATGCATTAACAGGCAATCCTATGCAAATGAGGGGAAGGATAGTGAATCCCAGTTTTCCCTAACATGTGAGTCAGGTCCCAACAGTGTAAGAGTAGGAATATCTTGGTGCAAGCCTAGGAGTTAGGCGACATCTTGGGGGTGTGTGTCAGGCATACTGTACTCCTAACTTAGCACAGCTAAGCTAGGGGGGTGTGTCTCAACTTGCTTAGCACTCTTTACAAAGCCTAAGCGGGTGTGCGTGCCATGCACCGGGTTTTACAGGAAGAAAACAGAGGTTAAACCAGGAAATAGCAGCAGTGTGCACATCTGAGCACTTTGTTTGCATGGTGTGCACACAGACTTAAGCAGGAAGGCAATGGGAAGGGAAAACAGCAGTATGAAGGTAACCAAGGGGAACTAGCTTAGCTGGCAGGTGAAATGTATCAGAATCAACCAATTACACAGGCAGCAGACCAGCCCAGCCCAGAACACTACTATAAACTAAGCAAACACCTTCCTCTCTGTTTTTTCCCACACTCTACACCACTGGTGTAAACAAGCGGGGAACTTTTAACACTCACAACAGCAAAATGATAGGGGCTGCAATAGCTATCATACAAGAATAGGCTGAGGGTGATGAGGATGTGAATGCTGTCAACCAACCCACAGTGAGGAGATGGAGAAGAGTATACAGATCCATGGTAACCTACCAGGGGCTACATGAGCTGGAGATAGTGTAGCTCTATAGGGTAGACAGGGACCTCCTACAGCAAATTGTTGAGCTGTGTTGGCCACGCCTGACACACAGAACTAACAGAGGGTAACCCATCCCAGTGGATACCAAGGTATGTGTAGGTCTAAGAATACTAGTTACAGATACCTTCCAAAGGCCAACTGGGGATATGATGGGGATTTCACATGCATCAGCATCCAGGGTACTCCAACAGTTCCTGGATGCCATGTTTGCACATGTCGGTGAGCATGTATATTTCCCAAACACCCATGAGGCGTTGGCCAGCAATATGCAGCTGTTCTACTAAACAGCAGAATACCCTGAGGTAGTGGATGCTATAGACTGCATGCACATATGCATCAAACACCACCATGAGCGTGGTAGGGTCTACATCAACCGCAAGGGCTTCCCCTCCATCAACTGCCAGGTCATGTGCGATGCCCAGGGCATAATAATGAATGTGTGTGCTGGCTGCCCTGGAAGTTATCACGATCCCCACATCTGGCATCTGAAGCAGCTGTACCAGAGATTTGCCACTGGGGACATCTCTCATGGTCACCTAGTGGGGGATGCTGGATATGCACTGGAGCCATGGCTGATGACATCCATCAGAAATGCACACACACCCGAACAAGAACTCCATAATTATGCACACGCACAGACCAGAATTATAGTAGAGCTTGTGTTTGGGATACTCAAGTCATGGTTCCAGTGCATGGACACATCCAGTAAAGCCTTGCAATACTCACCAGCTGCATGTACCTAAATTGTTCTGTATTTGCCATGCTACACAATATGATCCTGCGGAAACAGCTGCAGCAGGAACTGCTCGGGGCAGGGCCACACAGTCCCTCACCATTGCCAAGGCCTGCACAAGCACAGAGTGACTCAGAGGAGGAACAACCTGAGCCTGCCCCAGTAGGCAGAAGGAGGCCTGCCCAGTATGCCCTGGTCTTGGCAAAGAGGCAACTCATAGCACATACACTGACACAGGAGTGACCCAGGGAATAACACCTCTCTCCGACTCTCACATACAGTAAAAGGGATGCCAAACAGTACACTACCTGTGCCTAACCATGTATAGGGAGTGTAGTACGTGCATCTGACATAGGCAGCCCTGCAGCACCACCCTCAATACTGGGAAACCCACAAGGTAAGTGACTCACACATGCTAGTCGGGAGGGGGGTCACATACCCAATAACAGTCATAGCCGGCAGGACAGGTGTAGACAAACACAGCAAAGGCTGTGCTATGGCCTCTGAATGAGGCCTATGGGTAACCTCCCTCCCAGGTCAGGCAGTGGGATGTCAGTTCTGAAGGGTAGGAAGTCAGAAACTAATATGTAGGTAATTAAAAGCTAAGATCTGTAGTACACTGATATGTCTCTAGCCAGCACGATAGGTAAGACTACAGACTGAAATGGAGTACCCAACATACTAGTACAGTCCTAGCAAATGTGTACAAGTGTCAGGTGTGCCCCCCCATCCGATGCAGAAATGTATTCACAGTCAGGTGTGCCCCCTCCCAGTCCTGTGTAGAGCTGTAGAAATAGTCAGGGGTGCCTTCCATCCTACGTAGAAATATAGTAACAGTCAGGTGTGCCCCCCCAATCCTGTGTTGAAATGTAGAAATAGTCAGGTGTGCCCCCCATCCCATGTAGAAATATAGTAACAGTCAGGTGTGCCCCCCCCACAATCCTGTGTAGAAATGTAGAAATAGACAGGTGTGCCCCACCCCATCCTACGTAGAAATATAATAACAGTCAGGTGTGCCCCCCAATCCTGTGTAGAAATGTAGAAATAGTCAGGTGTGCCCCCATCCTACATAGAACTATAGTAACAGTCAGGTGTGCCCTCCCACAATCCTGTGTAGAAATGTAGAAATAGTCAGGTGTACCCCCCCATCCTATGCAGAAATGTAGTAACAGTCTATGCCAAATGATCGATGGATACCCTGCAGAGACAGCATGCTACCTATAGGTGTACAACATATATATATATATATATATATATATATATATATATATATATATATATATATTTTTTTTTTTATTTTACATTTGTTAACCGGGCTAGTCTAACTGAATATATTTCCATTTTCAGTAGAGGCCTGGGGAGAAAAGCTCCGGCAGTTATACAACTTAGAAAATCATCCACAGGGATTAAAATAAAAATAAAAATAAAAATTACAAGTAAATAATGTTTAAAATTAAAAAGTATGCCTTGTAGGAAGTAGTAATAATATAGAGTAGGAATTATTCTTTAGGCATATCAAATTAGGAACAACAGTTAGTAAATCTAACGAGGAGTGAGCATGTAACAATCCATTTAGAGTATAAGTAGTTGAAGTAAGAGTAGTAGAAATAAGAAGTAACAGGAGGTGAAATTAGAAAAAGAAGGAGAGAGGAAGAAGAGTAGTCAGGATTGCTGCAGGGGCATAGCCAGTGAGAATTTAGGTGTTTTTTGAGGTTGTGTTTAAATAGAGACAAGGAAGAAAGTAATGTTAGTTCGTTGGGCAGTAGGTTCCAGATTTTTCCAACAGTGTTAGAAAAAAGAGAGTCTCCAGCCAGGTTGTTAGACTTGCATATGCAGGCAAGGAGTTTGTTGGAAGAGTGCAGGGAGTTAAGATTTTTGTACTGGAGGGTGAGATTGGAGAGTATAGGAGTGTTGTTGGGTTGGTAGAAGATCTTGTGGGCAATGGTGAGTTGGGATACTATCAGTTGGTTTTGAAGTTACAGCCAGCCTAGTTGCCTTAGATTCAAACAGTGGTGGGTTCTAAAGGGATTGCCAGTTGCAAATCTGGCGATCTTATTATAAGAATTTGTTAGTTTGGTAAGATTATTTTTCTTTAGGTTAGTATATATGGGCGAAGCGTACAGAAGAGTTGATATTAAGTGAGAGTGAGCAATTTTAGTTCTGGCTATAGGGGTGAGGAAAGGTTTGATCCTGTATAAGGAACCAATTTTTCTATTGACAGTTTTGATAGTGTTATTTATGTGGGTCTCAAAAGTAAGGTGATTGTCAATAGTTATTCCGAGCAGTTTGGTGGTTGTATCAGGAAGTATGATAGTGCTGTTATTGGAGGACACAGAGAAATCAATGGGTAAGGTTTTATTAGTGGGTGTAAAGAGGAGGAACTTCGTTTTTTTAGCATTGAGAAGGAGGCATCTCTTAGTAAACCATGTTTCTACTATGTTAAATACATCTTGGGTTAGAGAGTGTAGTTCTGAAGGGGAGTTTGCTGAGCATACTAGGGTAGAATAGTCTGCATATTGAATGCAGGTGGCTTGCAGGAGAGCTAGATGGAGGTCATTGATAAATAATGAAAAGAGCAGTGGTCCTAGAATAGAGCCTTGAGGGACTCCAAGGGTCACTGGCTGGAGGGATGATATATTGTTTTGCCAGAGAATTGCTTGTTGCCGATTGCTAAGGTAGGATCTGAACCATTTAATAGTCAGGTGAGCGAAGGCAAGGGATTCTAGAGTGTTGATGAGGAGGGCATGGTTGACCATGTCAAAAGCCTTTGAGAGGTCAATAAATAGAGCAGATGAGAGGATATTGTTATTGCGGTTTCTGTTGATGGTATCAATAAAAGATAGTAGAGCAGTTGTGGTACTATGTGATGGGCTAAAGCCATGTTGACAGTTTGCTATTATGTTATGTTGAGATAAATGGTGTAGTACTTGTTGGTGAATGCATTTTTCCATTATTTTAGATAGAGGAGATAATAGAGCTATTGGTCTGTAATTAGAGTAATCATTTGAATTGCCACCTTTATGAAGGGGAAAAATATGGGAGATTTTCCAAATGTCAGGAATGGTTCCTTCTTTAATGTTTCTGTTAATGAGGATGGATACAGGGTATGCAATTATCTTAGCTGCTTTTTGCAGGTATTCTGATGGTTGAATACACAGGAAACCGATGTCCAAGATGTAAAATCAACCAGGTTTATTGCACAACACACAAATACAACTACAGTCAGTTCACCAATGACCTAGGTTTCGTCTTCAAACACTGACTTCATCAGATTGGTGAACCAGTATTGAACAATTTATATAACACCTAATTAAAAACTAATTGGTACTTTAATACACTTCATTAAGTTACATAATTAATACCAACACAAAAGAAAAACACACAAAAAAAAAAAAAAAAAAAAAAACACAAAAAGGCACACTACCTGTGAACACTAATTCTGCAAAAAAATACACAATATCATATAAAATATGAAATATAAATAATATTGTATTACCCGAAGGTAAAGCACATGAAAAATGAATATAATATGTTACTAATCCAACAAGTTGTTGTAAATTTTGAAACTAAAAATTAATGAGCTGTGAATTGTAAAAATGTATGAGTATACAACCATGTCTAGCAGAAATAAGTGTATGTGTATGTATTAAATGTAAAATAATAAACTAATAAATGTATCCCTATTTGTCATAATACTAATGATAATTAAATCCACATTGACCCACATCGTGTTGAAAAATAATTCAATAAACACAAGTCTACAAAGTAACATGTAAACAGTCACATATATTAAAAAATTATCAAAACAACCCACTGTACATATATAGACTGATAATCTTTTTAACTAAAAATGTATATATATGCTAAAATTGTTAACCACAAATATGTTTCATTCTAAGCCATGGCTTGATGGAAAGATATTCATTTAGCCCTGGGAATGTACAAGCATCTAATCTTATTTGCCATGCTAATTCACTCATATCCAAGTGGTACTGGGTGATCCTACCCTGTTGATCATGAATCACATGGTGTATAATACAAAATTTAAACTTGTGATTGTTGTTATCCATCACATGTCTTGCTAAGGCATTAGTGTTTTTTTTATGTTGTATATCAAGGATATGCTCCTTAATCCTATCTCTAAAATGTCTACACGTCTTTCCCACATAAAATGCCTTGCAATCTTGGCACTTAGCTAGGTACACCACATTCTTGGTATAGCAATCATAATGCCCACCAATAGAAATACCAGAATTGTTAATCACTAATTTTTGTCCTGTTGTCAAAATGTGTGTGCAAGTTGTACACCTGCCACATTTGAAATTACCCAATGCTTTTTTCCCCAATTTAGGGTAATGAACTGTACTTTTTTCAAAGATGTCTTTAAATGACATGTCTTTTTTGAAAACAAACTTGAGTTTTTGAGTGAAAAGTGTATTTAAGTCCCTACTTTTTTGAAATATTTCCCAATACTTTTTAATTGTCTTTGTTACAAATTCTGTATCTCCATTGTAAGTTAGAATATATAAAATGGTATCACTGCCAAAGGTTGATCTACCATCACAACCTAAACAAAACCCAAACTTGTCAATATCAGATTTTAGTATTGATGGCATCACTTTACTTTCTCTCTTATGTTGGATTTCCTTACGTAAATCTGCACATAACTGGTCCAGGTACCCTCTGTTAAGAAACAAATCTGTAATAAAATCCAATTCTACATGGAAGTCACTATCCTCACTGACCATGCGTGCTGCCCTAACCATCTTCCCCTTAACAATCGCCCTCTTTTGATGGTTAGGGTGCCAACTGTCATAGTGCAGATATGAATTTAAGAATGTAGCCTTTCTATAGATGTTTGATCTCATCAAGCCTGTAGAGTGATCATATGTCAACTTAACATCCAAAAATTCTATGGACTAGTCATTGATTTCGTGGGTGAAATCTAAAAACCAGACCGTGTTGTTAATATACTGTATAAAGGTATCTAACAAGAGTCTATCACCTACCCATACAATAAAGATATCGTCCAAAAATCTTGAATATAGATGGATAAATGGACTAAACTCACTATTCAGGACAAATTTCGCCTCCCAAAATGCCATGATGCAATTAGCATAAATGGGGGTGCAAGCCGCCCCAATGGCAACTCCTGTCCGTTGCCTAAAGTAATGGCCCTCAAAGTATAAAAAATTATTGTCCAACACTAATTCCATAAGTTTGACATATGCATTGATTTCTTCCTGTTCGTACACACCTGTAACATACAATTGTTCCTCTAACCAGGCAAGTCCAACGTCATGTGGAATCACTGTAAATAAATTACAGACATCTATAGTAACAAAGTAAAATTTATCCGGTACAACCAAATGTTTGATCATTTCTTTTTTTTTCAATAAACATTTTTTATTGTTTTTCACAACCATATTACAAATTCACACACTATGTACAATATTTACAAAATGCTTCCATAGGTTAACTTCACATTATATGTCAATCTCATATATTGGTCATAAGTACAGTACTAATAATCAAAAAAAGAGAAAAAAAAGAGAGAAAGAAAAAAAAAAGAAAACCCACAATAACAAATCAAGCCAACGAACTGTATTGTCTCTACCTCTTATATCTAATCTAAGATTGATTTTACATTGTACTCTAAGTCCCGAGAAAAAGTGGATAGGCACCTGTACGCCAACACAATATTGAAAATTTGCTCCCATATTTTTATATTGTTGATATTTTTCTTATGGTCGCTTATTAAGAGTTTATGCGCTAAGATATGTTGTATAGCCATCAATCTGAAATTTACCCACGATGTCTGGTCTGGGTTCAACCAATTTTTGGCTATATATAATTTCATTAATAAGCAAATATTTATAATTACGATCCTTTTTGATTTTCCTAGATTCTCCGGGGGAATATGAAGAATCATAAACTCCCAAGAGAGTGTTGAGTTTTGGTAGCCCATTTTTCGTAACTGTAACTTGAGTGAATTCCACAATTTATAAATACACTTGCAACTCCAGAACATGTGAAGCAAATCCGCTGTTTGATCTAAGCAATGTGGGCATTTAGGTGAATTCTTCGGATCAAATTTGTGAAGAGTGAGACGAGTATAATATGCGTTGTTGAAAATCATCAACTGCGTAAAAATCAATTTTTGCAGGGATACAGACTTTAATGTTGTACTGAATGCCTCCAATATCTTATTGTCATCTGACAATATCAATTTCTCCCTCCAGTAACTCGATAAAAGAATGTGTTTGTTGTACTTCCTCTCTTTTATCAATTTATATGCTGCGGTTATATATTTTCTATCCTGCAACAGGGCTTCCCACAGGGTACAAGAAGTGATTAAGTCCTCCTCTTTCATTTCAAAGTTATTAAAATAGTTTATTGCTAAGTCCTTCAACTGTCTTACTATGATTAAATAGGAAATAGGAAGTTCCATTTCTTTTAGAATATCATGTACTACTACCCCTAGAAAAGGATATAAATCAAGTACAGTTAATTCCTTAATTAAGAGGAATTTCTTTAAATCTATCAGTTGACTACCAATTGTTAAGTTAAGGTTCCCATGAAATGGTTGGAATACCATCATATATTTTAATAAGTTTAAGGAAGCAAAAAGAGTTTGAATTGCCGTTACATAGCTCTTTATGTGTTCCATCAACTTATATTTACTCATTGTTCGATCATTTAAAAAGGGTAAAGCTTTAACATTGACCCCCACTTCACTTATATACTTATACGTTAGGAGCACCCATTTGGGTGTCCATTTTCTACTACTACTATCAAAGTATGACGTCTTTAAGATCCTATTGGCCTGAATCACTAAATAGTAAATTTCAAAATCCGGTAACTCCAGCCCCCCCTTATTTTTTGGAACCATCAATTTTTCATATGATATTCTCGTCTTCCTGGGTTCCCACAGAAATCTCCCCAATCCTATATGAAACCGTTTAAAAATGTTTTCGTAATTCTGAGTTGTGCAGCTCTAAAAATATATAACATTCTGGGAAGAACATTCATTCTTATAATTGCTGCTCTTGCCATCAGTGGTAACTTCAACTTATTCCATCTCTCTAGATCCAATGTTATTTGATCTGCAGTTGATTTTACATTGTTTATAAAAAAATCCCTATTTTCAGTGAAGAATGCAATCCCCAGATATTTTATCCTTTCTTCCGTCGTTACTTGTCCTATCAATGGTAGCATTGAAAAAGGTGTGGGTGTCTTTAACGGAAATATTTTAGATTTTTTAAAGTTTAGCTTGTAGTTGGAAATTCTCTCAAAGATTCTTATTGCAGCAAATATTTTTTCAGTATCAGAAACAGGTGTGGTACAATATATGTTTAAATCATCTGCGAAGGCAGCCAACCCAACATTTATCCCATACAGAACTGGAGAATTATAGAATACATTTTGCTTAAGGTGTAAAAATAAGGGCTCCAAGTACAGATTAAATAAGATGGGAGATAATGGGCAGCCCTGACGGGTACCATTTTTGATTTGTATCCTATTCGAGCATTCGCGATTTATAAATAAATTTGTATATGCATTATTGTATAGTATCCTTAATGTTGAAACAAATTCCTGGGGTATATTAAAATATGGTAATATGTCAAATAAATAAACCAAATTAACCCTATCAAATGCCTTCTGAGCATCAGTTATTAGGGCATACAAATTCAGGTTTTTGTGTTTTGCATAAGAGATTAAGGTATGAAGCGTTAAGGTATTGTCCGTGGTCTGTCTCCCATCCATAAACCCCGCCTGTTCCTCTGATATAATTAAGTTTATTACCTTTTTCAGTCTACTCGCCAGAATAGATGTCATGATTTTCATGTCGATATTCAAAAGAGATATGGGCCTGTAATTATCAGGATTTTTGGGATCACCTTTCTCCTTCAATATGAGAACTGTCCTTGAAGCATTAAAATGAGGATCATTAATTCCATTCCGCATAATATAATTAAAAGTCTGTGCCAATACATTGCTCAAAATCTCACTAAAGGATTTGTAAAATTCTGATGTCAAACCATCCGGCCCTGGGGCTTTATGAGGCTTTAATTTCTTGATTGTCTCTAACACCTCCTCGACTTCAACCGGTTTAATTAAATTTCTATGGAAATCCTTATCAATATTAGGGAAAGTGATTTTCTGTAGAAAATCTTTTCTTTCTTTATCTTGCAAGAGTGTCTGCTGCTCTCCGTAAATCTGATTAAAAATTTTTTCAAAGGTCTTCATGATATCTGCCTTGTCAGTATATGTAGTATTGTTATAGTGTATTTCAGAAATTAACTGTGTTGATTTCGTCTGGTTGATAATACGAGCTAAAGCTTTCGAAGGGGTTTGAATATGATTTGCATATTTTACTAAATTTCTTTGTTCATACAAATGTTTGATCATTTCTAAAAAGTGCCAAGAATCTTTTAATATGTACTGTAATTAACTTAAACCAACCCTCAATTTGTGGTCCAAAAACCGACTAATGAAGCTCACTTTGCTCCGCTTGCCATCCACAATAGGTCTAAATTTAACATTGTCAAGTCCTTTGTGGATTTTGGGAATTCCAAAAATCCCACTTACAACAGGGTATTCATTAGTCAAAAAAATGTATTCATCCTCAGCTAATTCCCCTTGAAAAATCATATCATCCAAAAACAAATCTATTTTTCTATGGGCTATATTGATTTCATTAATACTTACTTCATTGTAATTGTCTTCCAACAACATGGACATCATGATACTGAAATAGTCCTGTTTGTTAACAATTACAACCCCATTGCCCTTATCTGGCTTCATGATTCATATACAACTCAATTCTCTTAGTTTTGTCATCATTTCATACTCATTTTTAGTCATATTCAGTTGTACTTTATCTTGCCTATGCCTAAAATGTTGTCTAAGATCTTGCTCACATATGTTTTCAAACATAGCCACTATTGGGCTCATAACAGGATTATAAATACTTGGTTTTGTAATAGTGTTGGTAAATCTACCATATGTGGTGTTCCCCTCGTTACCAAATAATACCTTTAAATTCATCTTACATGTAAATAATTTCAGGTCAATCAATGTATTGACAATATTCCCTCTTCTGCATGGTACAAAATTAAAACCTTTTGAAAACAATTCAGCATAATCACTATCAATGTCTACGCTTGAGTAATTGTAAACCTTAAAATCGTGCGCTCTATTGTATAAAATCTTTGGATTGCTTAGTATACCTACACTATTTGTTGCAACAACTAAGTCACCGTTAAAAAGTTCCTCCAGGTGACTTGAAAGTGAGGGAGAAGAGAAAGGGGAAAAGAAAGAACACCAGTTAGATTCAGGGACCACATCATTGTTTGTAGTCTGTTGGTCCAACAATCTGATGAAGTCAGTGTTTGAAGATGAAACCTAGGTCATTGGTGAACTGACTGTAGTTGTATTTGTGCGTTGTGCAATAAACCTGGTTGATTTTACATCTTGGACATCGGTTTCCTGTGTATTCAACGTATTGCCAGTTGGACTTGTTTCTCAGGTATTCTGATGGTATTTGGTCAGCAGAAGGGGTACTAGGTTTAAGTTTTTGGATGATTTTACAGATGAAAGTAGTAGAGATGGGTTGCAGTTTAAAAGTTGGTAGAGAAAATGATCTGGTAGTAGAAGGGCTTGAGTTATCTGGGATTAGTTGACTAGCTAGAGATTGAATGGTCTCTGTAAAGAAGGTATTGAATGAATTGGCAGTTTGAAGGGGGGTATTAGGATCAGTGTCAAGAGGGGTAGGTGTGTGAGAGCGTCCAGGGGAAAGGAGTTTGTTTATACTGGACCAAAACTTTTGGGGATTATTTTGATGAGTTTGCTGTAACTTACAGTAATAATTCATTTTGTCCATAAGAATTGCCTTTTTAGTGCAATTTCTCAGTTCCCTGAAGTGTTGATCAGAGATATTTTTGTTAGCCCTCCACTTAGCCCAGGATTTGTTTCTTAGTAGACTTTTCTGTCTAGTTTCTTTAGAGAGCCAGGGGGCTGGTTTGGATTTCATATGGATAGACCGTATAGGTGCATGTTTGTCCAGGATGGATAAAAATGCAGAGTTTAGATATTTTATAGCTTCATCAAGTGGTAGAGTGTTTAAGGGGTTCCAGTTACAGGCACTGAGTTCATTTTGGAATGATTCTAGGTTGAAGTGTTTATTGGAATGTGCAGTCCTAAAAGTAGAGGGTTTAGGCAGATCTTGTTTTTGTTTAATAATGTAGGTTAAAGCATGATTACTTAAATAATCAGGGAGAGTGCCTACTTTGTAGGCATATTCATGTCTGTTTATAAGTATCCAGTCTACGGTACTGTCTTTATTGTTTGGTTTGTTGATTCTGGTTGTGGAGGTGATTGTTTGAGTGAAGCCGTGGAGGTTAATGTGAGAGGTGGGGTTGTCTGCATTAACACTTTTCCAGTCAGTATTAAAATCACCTAGTATTACTGTTTCTTGGGGGTAAGCTGAGGATATCCAGTTTAGTATACCTTCGATAATGCTGATGTTATTGCCAGGTGGTAGGTAGATACAGATAATATATAAAGCTTTATTTGGGTTCATTTGGAGTTTGGTGGCCAGGATTTCAGCATTGCTATCATGAGGTGGGTTACATGGTATTGTGGAGATATGGAATCCATCTTTGAATAGTACTGCTACACCCCCTCCCTTTTGTCTTATTCGGTCATGTCTGACTATGTTTTATCCTTGGGGGGTAACTTCGTTGTCTTTGGTTCCTGGTTTTAACCAAGTTTCTGTCAGGCAAAGGATATCAAAGCAGTGAGTATCTAAAAGGGCATGGAGATGGGCTACTTTATTGTTAAGACTGCAGATATTCAGATATCCTATTAAGAGTGAGTAGGGGAGTTTAGGTTGGGTAGTTAGGGTAGCAGGATTGGCTGGGCCAGGGTTAGGGTGGATGTCCCCATCTAGTAAGGAGACACTGAGGGGTTTTATTTGTAAGTTATATTTTAGAAAAAATAGATTTTTATCTTTTTTTATTGTAAGATTGTTATATTTAAAGTGGGAGAGTCGGTGGTATTTGGGTAATAGATAGGTAGGAGTGGAAGTGATATAGGTCAGATTGCAAGTGAGTATAGAGGTGTATATAGCTGTTTGTTTTTGAGAGTGATTAAAAAAGTAATGGTGCTGTTTTTCGAAGGAAGTGAGGAGGTAGGTAGAGGTGAGGATAGTAGTAAATATAGCTAGGAATATTGGCTACATTGGAGTTGAAGTCATATTTACTGAGGTTGGTTATAAGAAGAGTTAGACAGCAGGTTAAGGTTTTATAAAAGAATGGATAAGGTGGGTGTAGATAGGGGGAAATAGTTCTGTTAGTTATTAGAAGAGGGGTATGGTAAAGGTATTGAAGGAGTGGTGTGTTATAGTATAAATGATGAGTAAGGGTGAGCCTAATTGGTATAATTGGGGGGTAAGTGTGATTGGATGATAGAGGAAGAGGGAGTGGCTTAGGAGGTTTAAGTTTAGGAGCAGTGGGGGTGGGTGGGATTTGTATGTATGTATATATACACATTAACATGCATATGTACATTTCTGCTGAAGTTTTAGTTTGAAATGGCCTGACATATAAATGAAAATTCTTAGGCCCAAAATTCACCCACATATAATGCTTTACTGACAGAGTGTGCCTGTAACCCCAGTACAAATTACACCTATTTAGAGATATCAGTACATTGTATGGGTGTACAGTGCTGTAGCACATGCTCATAGACAGGCAGACAGACTGACACACACATCTATATTAAGTAATTAATTAATCTTTTGGGGATTCCCTTTTCATTAATCAATGATAAACTTTGCAGTTAGATTATATTACCACAGTAAAACATTAATTAAAAAAAAAACAATGATTTAATCACCTCTATTTTCCCCTGGTGGATTTAGTTAATGTCATTAAAACTTAATTATTTCCACCATTAACCTTCTCTATGTTGCATTTAAAAGGGATCATTCCAGGGGGGTGTACACAGACCCTTAGATGCTTACCAGCAAAATTTCTCTGAAGAGGTTTACCCCAGTAGGGTACCTTTGAAACAAAACCTATAAAATGTCTGGGATTAGCCTTTCCAGATATAGATCATCTTGAAAAACATACTGTTTAAGCATGCATTGTAGATCCAGTATTCCTCTTATCAGAGCAATGATCTGATAAAATCTACCAAGGTATTTATAAAAAACACCACTGGTCATGTTAAGAGCTGTGGTAAAAGGACCTTTTTTTTCAACAATACAATATTTTGTGATTCAGAGACACATTAGCCACAATGAGGAAAGACCTCATTATCAGCTAATTTGCATGTATCTGAATCACTATTAAGAATTACAGGGGCAGATTAGCACTTCCTGTGACAGTTAACTTTTTGATGATAGATATGAAACTAAGATTTATGAAAAGCCATTACATGTGCAATGGTTTAAGGAATTATAGAACTGGGTAAGACAAATGAATATTAATAGTTTTAATGTTAGTGATAACTGGGATAATTTTTGTCAACTTAAAATATCTGATCTCCTTAGAGACATTTCTGTACAATATACAGTCTTCCAATGGATATATTATATCACTTAAACTATATAAGATGGAATTTTTGACCACTATTACATGTGTTGGCATTCTGGAAGCAGAGATGCAGAAAGCACCTATATTTGACAGTCTTGTCTCCAAGTTATCACTGTGAACCAGGACTATGATTATAAAAAAGAAATAACTTTTATTTGGCTTTCACCCTAGTATTTTTAAGGTTCCTTGAAGAAATGAAAATATTTTCAAAAAAGAAGTAGACAAGAGTTTCGTATGCCCACCATAGCTGCCAAAAAATGTTTTCAGTAGAACGTTGAAAGATGAAATCCCTTCCAACCTTTCAGGAAAATCATTGGTGAGGTCTCCTTGTGGACTTCTGTATTTACATGACATCAAGATGCAGAGATGAGGAATGAATGACTTGTGAGAAATGTGGCAAAAATTTATGTAGTACATGGAATGCCACAATGGCCCTCTAAATCTGAGAGAAAGGCAACTTTGTTAAGCAACTTTCTTGTGTAAAAGTGAGATTAACAACATTTTGTTAAGCAACTCTAAACACTATTAAGTTCTAAAATCTCATGCTAAAACACAATAGTCACCAGTGCCAACCACTACCGAACAAGAATGAGGAGTTAAAACAGCTTTAAAAGATGTAGTACCTTGCCGTCACCCACACCATACATCTCAACTGTCCAGATTTTCCACAGAATGTCCTGATTGTTGCCTACTTTTTTTTGGTCTGGTCCTCATAAAATTTGTGGTTTTCTGATTTTCTGATAAATCAGTGAAGATTGAATTCACTCAATAATGACACACATTTGAGTTTCAGACCTCACATCCTTCAGAAAATGCATGGTAACACAAGCCCTTTTATTCCAACAACTTTCTAAGTATGTAAGAAGAATATTTAAAAATTGACCTTGTTTTGGGCCTTTTCCCACATTATTTTTGGCTTTGTCCAGCTGTGTTGTGCTAAGAGTTTGACAGGTGTAACATAAACATATTAGTTAACTTCTGGCTACTGTCTATGTGGTAGCTGTATGTGATTTATGGCTGTCAAAGCCATTTAGTACTTCACTTTCCTATACTTTTTGTTCTATAATTAGTAGTACAGTACACCTGAGCAAATATAACTCCATGAACTACTAAGTGTTATGACTGAGTCTGATTATAACTCAGTTGTTATGTATTCTTGATATGGCTGTCAAGACTCACCTCATGAGCTTTGCTTTGCTCTGCTCTTGAGGTGAGTTTATTGACATCCGTGTCTCAAACACATCACAATTTGTTTAAATTGGAGACCAGTTCTTAATCCCCTGTTTAACAGACACTCTTTGGATTATTTCTTTCTTGTCTAGCCTTAGCTCGCAACAGTTGATTTACTTTTTATTGCTTTCAGGCTCATGCTTTTGCAAACATTCACACAATTTGCTCTAAAACCCTTTGAACTGACTATTAGGCTGACCTTTTTAAATCCATTCTTGCCAACAAGTATATCATCATTAGAAAAATGTATTGCTGCCTACTTTGAAAACATTTATGCTGATTGCTGCATGATAGTACAACCTGCTTTGAGTATGCATACTGTTACTGTGAATTCTTTTAATCATACCAAATTTTTCACAAACCATGGAATCCAAGATATTTGGCTTTTTCAATGCATTCTTCAAGGACACCACTTGTAACATAAGCCAATGCTTCCTGTACTTGTACAAAAAAGTAGGCAAAAATTGAACTTTTCACTTCAGGTTAAGACTTGAATATTTAACAGTGTACGTGCAGATTTACATACAGCACCAAAAGAACACATTGCTTTAAACAAAGATTCCAGTGAAATATTATAGTCTGTACCAGTGACACACTTATGAACAATGCTTCCACCTTGAGTAATTAAATTTTTCTATCCAAAATATGTTTTCAATAGTTGCTACTTTCCTGTCATGCATTTCTATTGCAGCAATATACATTTCAGCTTTTTTTAGCTCATCAGTCTCAATAAAATGCAAATGCTGCAAAGACATTTTATTTCTTCACTTAACATACACTAAGAAAGTAAAGGAGACCCCCTACACACACACACACACACACACACACACACACACACACACACACACACACACACAGACAGAGCTTACATGTCTGGTTATGGACTTTCCATTGTTATTCCTCATGCCTGTCACCTCTTACCCCAAGATTTTCAATACTGCTCTTATAAACTTAGAATAACAGGTTTTGCATTGGCATACATTTTTGTGAAGGATATGAAGTCTGAAACTCAAATGCCTGTCATTATTTAGTGACTCCATTCTTCAATGATTTGCCAGAAAACCACTAATTTTATGAGGAATAGACCAAAAATATGAGCTAAAAATCAAAACATTCTATGAAATTCTTGACAGTTGGGTATGGCAACCACACTTTACACATACAACTTTATTTCTAATGGTACACTTGTTTCAGGGCACCATCTTGCATACTACATAATTTCATTTTTAACTCTATGTCATTTATCAGTTCAGGTTTATTTTTACCCCATTATCACTTTCTGCCTTTAAGTTACTCATTTCCTCCTCTCTGCACACCTTTTAATTGGATATTTGTAGTTTTCCTCACTCCATATACATCCATTGATTTGTCTAATGTTAAATCTGCCTCTCTCAGCAATCTCCCTCTAACCTGATCATTCATAATGCCCTAGAAAATTATTTTACTTATCAGTGAATCATGAAAATCACCATGCCTATGGTATTTCATTCTATTTTTTGAGATCACAGTAATAGATGTAGTTTTTTGAGCCACTTAATTTTTGGTAAAAATAAATGCTTTACATAAGATAGGTTTCTCTTTGGTCAAGATACACATGGAACGTATGCCCCATTATTGCTAACTTGTCTTTTTCTTCCTTTTTAAGGTAAAAAACTGCTAAAATAACATTATTGCTTCTTAGCCTTGGAAATGTTGTATCCTGGAATTTATCTGGTTACTCTGCAGTTACACTTGCAGAGATGTAGGACTCAGGCCCTTGAAATCAAAGTTTCCAGGTTTCAGACAAATCACCATGCAGCTTCAGAGTCATTGGTGGTTGACATATAAATGTGCTGGGCCAAAATGAAGAGTTACTTATTGATGAAAATCAAAATAAATTGGTGTTTTGGTATTTTAATTGCATGAAACTAAAAGCAGCATAATTCCATTGCAACAGAAAGAAACAAAAAGCAAACACATTATTTTCTTTACGTATTAAACTGTAATCAAAAGTTATTTTAGCATAGGATGTGGGTGGGTATACTACAATACATGGTGAGGGGTTGTACCAGAGGTACATTAGGTTAAAAATTTTACTTATATGAGGAAACAGTCATACTTTATTTAGGAGGGATTCAGGACCTACCTAAGAACATATAAAAAAAGACTTTTCTCAGAATGTTGAGGGCACATACAAGGAGCAGACATGTAGAAGTAACACTGAAACATAAGTTTTGGGACTGCCCATTTGTTCAGAAGATATGGCAAATGGAGTTAGGAAATATATCTCAGTGATTAGTAACTAATATACCTTGCTGTGATTCTGTTTGTTTGTTTTTACATTAACCCACCTTTCAACAATGAGCGAAGATAAGAGCCTCTCTTTATGGATGCTACAGAATGGAAAAGACCAGCAACATGCCATCATTGGGCTTACATAATTCAGTCTGGGCATTTTCTTTTCTTTCTTTTTTTTTTTTTTTTACTTCCCCTGACCATCAGCTGCCACTTGTTCCTCTCCTTGTTCACTATGCCTATTGGACCCACCTTAGCCACCCTCGGGCTCTACCCCCACCCATGCCTGTGGCTGATGATGGGATTGAGGTTGCTGGTGCAGCGTTATGCTGCAAATGGGGAGTGTCCCCCCTAACCATAACCACCACTCTGCAGCACCCATGCATGCTCCATAATCACTGCTTTTGGGAGGTCCATGAGCACTTATACATATATGCACCATTTAGACTATGCAGCATGTTGCTTGCAGCACAAAGCTCCCTAGGCTCTTTATTCTGCTATTTCAGTGAGCCTAGGCAGTATCCTTTCCAGTCAGCTGCTATCAACCTCTCATCCCCATCCCTCCACCTCCACAGGTCATCACAGCTTTGCATAGGTCTGAAGATTCCACCACTCACTCCCATCCCTCCACACCCACAGCTCATCATGGCTCTGTATAGGTCTGCAGATTTTCTTACAAAGGTGCAATAAAGTCCAATAAAAGCAGTGTTCCATGTTTGAGTATGGATTTTGTTGTGGATGCCACACCCAAAATGCTATGGACTTCTTTTGTCAGACTTAAACCACACCCCTAATCTACCCACTAATCACCCCCAGTTTAGCTTCCAGCCAATATCCACCAGTTTTATCAAAACACTTATAAAAAAACTAAAACCTATGAACCTCGCTGCTGACCCCCCTCTCTGCAGAGTACCTACAAATAGCTGCAGATGCCATTGCATATCCCATATCTATCCTTATCAACAGAACCTTATCCGAAAGTGCTATTCCCTCCCTCTGTAAAATATCCCAAGTCATCCCACTCCATAAAGGTGGTAGATCTACAGACATATCCAACTATAGACCCATTGCCATTCTTTCCCCACTAGCCAAAATAACGGAGAAATGTGTACACAAGCAACTAATGCAATACCTTACACAGAATAACTTACTATCCAACTCCCAACATGGTTTCAGGCCATACCACTTTACAAATGCCATAAACCAAAACAGGAATGACAATAGGCTATTCTCCGCCCTCTTTCTTGACCTATCAAAAGCTTTTGACATGGTCAACCATGAACTTCTCATTCTTTCTCTAAAATCTATTTCCCTCAATAAGCATGCAATCCAGTGGTTCCAGTCCTACCTGACTGGTAGACAACAGGCGGTACTATGGCAGGGAAAACTCTCCAGCCAGCTACCTCTAACACTTGGTGTCCCTCAAGGCTCCATACTAGGTCTACTACTCTTCTTTATTTTTATCAACAACCTTCACACTGCTATCCCTAAAGCTACCTGTATTCAATATGCAGATGATTTAACTATGATCTGCTCAGCCACCTCCCCATCCGAACTGCAAATCCTAACCCAGAATAAATTTAACACTGTTGAGAACTGGCTCACCAACCAATGCCTACTGCTGAACCCCAATAAAACTAAACTTCTACTCTTCACCCACACTAGTAGATCTGCCACACTTTCATTCACTGTCACGTCTAACAATGGTACCACTATCTCCCCAGATCAACACACCAAACTTCTAGGGGTTATCATAGACAATAATCTCAAATTTGACCTACAAGTCAACAAAACCATACAGACCATCAATTAGAAGCTTGGATTACTGTATAGAAACAAGACATTTTTAACCCCACTGGCTAGGACTGCAATCGCCCGGTCACACTTACTATCTACTCTTTTATATGCCTCGCCTGTACTCTCAAACCTCAACAAATCCGAACTAGGCAAGTTGTCCCATAGCTACAACCATATGGCCAGATTCATCACTGGCTCCACCTATAGAACCCACCACTGCCAGAACCTGAAACAACTAGAGTGGCTAGATCTGCCCAGCTTAATTCAGTTCAATCAGCTCTTAATAGCGCACAAAATTCTGTACCACCCTGAGGATACCCCCTCACTTATAAATATTATTAAGCCATAGAGCAACCTGAGATCCCTACGGTCAGCCAACAAACTACTGGTCCAAACCCACAAAGCTAATAACTCTGCTGGTGAATCCCTGCTTGCCAACTTTGTTGGCAAAACCTGGAATTCATTGCCAAACTGTATAACCCTACAATCCTACAAAAGTCTCTTCAAAAAAAAAAAAAAAAACCTCAAACAGTATCTCATAGTGAACTGACTTTGCCCATGTACCAACCCTGATTAAGTTATAGACTGAAAGCATAATTTGTAAATATCATAACATGCAACTATGTCACCAAGCTCTATATCCAATCAGACATCTCTTGCTTTTAATTGTGTCTGTCCATGAGAATTGTGAGTCCCTACTAGGGAACACTACTAAGCCATTGTACATAATCACTTTGTTTTATATTTTCTAATGTTATCCAACTTCTTGTGGAATCTATGTAAGTTTGTCTGTTTGGAGCTTTTCTCCCCGGGCCTCCGCTGAAAATGGATATGTATCCAGTTGGACTATCCCGGTAACAAATGTAAAATAAAAATAAAAAATAAATGATCATGTTATAAGTTATAGGATAAAGCATTCAGGGTAGTTGCTGTTATATTAGATAGTGTAGATAATATGCTCGTGTTTATCATCTTTCTTTCTTTATGGTTAAAGGGTTTATAATGTGAATGTGTTAAGCTAAGCTGAACATTAAATACAAATGCATGAGGTAGTAAAATCATGTATCACATGCAGTGGTTTCTGTGTCCTGACAAGTAACACAGTACTTCACTGTCTGAAGGCGACAACTGTTAATAAATTGTTTTAAATAATTTGCAGGTGGATGTGTGGAATCAACAGGCATTTTACACATTTTTCTTTGAAATGCTGTTCTGTAATCATTTAACATGAAATAAATAATGATGTTGCAGTCCCTTTCACAGTTTTAGTGATAAATGAGTGGATGCCTAGCAGTTAAAATAAACTAGCTTTTTAATCCTGATACCATGTAAAATAAATTAAAATAAAAAGATGTATATATAAACAGACATTCACACGCACACATGCACACAAACACACACACACACACACACACACACACACACACACACACACACACACACACACACACACACACACACACGCACACACAAATGCTCTATAGTCTGGAAATGTCTGAAATGCAGAGCCTTCAGCAGAAAGTGCATAATTTCCTTATGGTGAGTACCCTTAAGGTTAAGATCATATGGCATGCATTATGAAGTAAAAGTTTACTGATTTAAAAAATATCACTGTTATGCACATAATATACATTACAATGTTGTTAAAAACAAGAAAAGAAAACAAACTGCTACAAAAAAATGCTCAAAAGCTGAAACTCTTCGAAACCACTGATTTATTTAAACGCTCAATAAAAACGTTTTTCGTCCGACAGAATCGTTGGACTTCATCAGAAAAAAGCAAAAAAACATCTGTTGACATTCAAAATCCTAATATATAACTTCCCGCCAAGTGACGTAATCAAAGAATTTATTTTTAAACATATATACCCTTAATAACCTTTAAAACCATTATGTATTAAAAATAACTCATACAAAACTTTGCGGTATTAAAAAGTTATTAGCAACAACCATACATCAATGAAAAATTATACAATCCAAACAACATGCAACCTGATTAAATTAATTAATTAAACAATGTTATTAAAAAATGTTGTTAAAAATGTTATTAAAAAGCCAATTTCAAAGCCGGAGAAAGAATACAGCTTTTTTTACCCTATATTCGTATAACTGTATATATACACCAACTGAATAAATGCATACAAATACGTGGGAATATATATACACACAAAATGCATATATATATATATATATATATATATATATATATATATATATATATATATATATGCAAAAATATACACATGTATATATATCTAAATGTTATCAAATTCGGACCATGACCTGTGTAAATTCCAATTAATTTTACTTTTTACTACTAACATGATGGATTCTGATTATTATAAAATTTCATCTATCCAAGCTTTTAAGCTTTAATAAACACATTAAAGAACACTTGTCATTCAATCCTGGGTTCATGTATGCATTAAGCCTAATTTGCCAAAACAACTCCATTTTTTCTAATAATAAACTGAAAGGACCCCCCTCACATCCTGCACGACCTGATCAATAACTTTAAATTTGGATAGATGAAATTTTATAATAATCATAATCCATAATGTTAGTAGTAAAAAGTAAAATGAATTGGAATTTACACAGGTCATGGTCCGAATTTGATAACATTTAGATATATATACATGTGTATATTTTTGCATATATATATATATATATATATATATATATATATATATATATATATATATATATATATATATATGCATTTTGTGTGTATATATATTCACACGTATTTGTATGCATTTATTCAGTTGGTATATATATATATATAATATATATATATATATATATATATATATATATATATATATATATATATATATATACAGTTATACGAATATAGGGTAAAAAAGGTTGTATTTTTTTTTCCGGCTTTGAAATTGGCTTTTTAATAAAATTTTTAACAACATTTTTTAATAACATTGTTTAATTAATTTAATCAGGTTACATGTTGTTTGGATTGTATAATTTTTCATTGATGTATGGTTGTTGCTAATAACTTTTTAATAAGGCAAAGTTTTGTATGAGTTATTTTTAATACATAATGGTTTTAAAGGTTATTAAGGGTATATATGTTTAAAAATAAATTGTTTGATTACGTCACTTGGCGGGAAGTTATATATTAAGATTTTGAATGTCAACAGACTTTTTTTGCTTTTTTCTGATGAAGTCCAACGATTCTGTTGGACGAAAAACATTTTTATTGAGCGTTTAAATAAATCAGTGGTTTCGAAGAGTTTTGGCTTTTGAGTGTTTTTTTGTAGCAATACATTACAATGTGTTAGTCTGATAGCAACAATAAATTTTGATATAAGTAACACAGTTTGGAATCTGACAACAGTGTCAAGGACAGATTATCAACTCCAGGTTCATATGTCTGAAATGCCCAGATGCTTCTACTCTCAGTTTAACTTGAAATCCTGTGCTATTGTCAGATCAAATAAATAAGCTTCATGTAGGTCTTCCATTCCAGGACTGTGAGACTTAAATCCATTCCTAAGTAATGTGCATGTGTTTGTGACTCATATTCCAAGTTTGTATATTTTTGATATCTGACTTGGTTATATACCTCTCAACTGTTTAGATTTTCGCATAATGTTCAGATTTTTGCCTTATATTTTTGGTGTGTTCCTCATAAAATATTTGGTTTTCTAGCAAATCATTGAGGATTGAAATCAATAAATAATTGAGTATCAAACTTCATATTCTTTGGAAAATGCATGCTGAAACCAAACCTTTTATTCTAACAGCTTTTTAAATTTATAAGAGCAATATTCAAAATTTGTCCCTATTTCTGGGCCTTTGCCCCCCCCCCCCCATGATTTTTGGCTTTGTCCAGAATTCTTGTGCTAAGAGATTCAGAGGTATGCTTGGTTACATTGAATATTTCCTTTCTTTTTTATGCTTTTTCTGATTCTGTTTGCATGATTTATGCTGTATTTGTGGTTTTACTGACTGTATTTTCATGTTTACTGCAGTCGTTTATCGTGTTGCTATTCCTTTTCATTATACAGCTGTGCTAATCTGCTTTATATTTTATGACAGTAACTTGTTAATGTAGGTCCTTTCATTTCTGTTTGATACCAGCAAGTTCTTATTATAGCATGGCATTGTTTTGAGCTGCATTCCTTACCTGAGTGACAACATTTTGAAAGAAAAGGCTGTGTTCAAGAAAGAAATTCATGCTAAGCATTTTTGTTTTGAATGCAGTGATGTATTGCTGTTTGTTCACTGCTTTCATATTTGAGTGACTTACATACTACTGAAGGACATCATATGATACATTACGGTGAGAAATGTAATAGTAAATCAACACTGTCCTTACAGAATAGTGTACTTTGGAGATGTTTCTCAGTGTATGTTAGTCATTATGAAAGAATGGGGTATGTCCATATTAACAATAATATTGTCAAACTAAGTGATTTATATGCGACTGCCATTTATCAACCAAAACCTTATGAAGTTGGAGATAACTGTCACTGACACCTGTACTCTAGCAAGTAGAGTTTAAAAGGGACTGATCATCGTTTATATTGTCAAGTGTGCAGACAGGTGTAGTGTTCATATTTCTGCAAATACCTCAAAAAGCAAGTAGCCAAGAAGAGAGGTCCTTGCTTTAGGAGAGCTACAGTCTGATCCAAAATGTCACTTATACCATGTGTCTAGCTTATGTTGTTTACAATACATGGTAGTATGGCTCTGACAATTTACAGAAAAATATATTTCCAATTTTTTTGAAATATAATAATAATAATAATCATAATGCAAATAATTTGAATGTATTGACTGTTATTGTCAAAATGAAATTTGCTTAGTGACGCTGCTGGCTGTTCTTTTAAATAGCATTACCAGCTCAGAAGATATTTATATTTGTCTAGCTTATGCTATTTAAGTTGATTTTTTTAAAGAAGGCTCAGGATTCCAGGATGCATTTAGGGATGTAAGGGTATAATTTTCCTTAGCTTCTCGGAATAACTCACTTAGGTCTAAAAATCTAATTGTTATGTCCAATAACAGAATGGCACTTGTTCTGACCTAGGATGGATTTGCTTTGTGTCATGTTTTTTAATAAAACAGAAATACTCTGTATAGTTTCTCTGTAACTATATTATATTTTCCATGATTTGCAATCTAAATAATGGGTAAAATAGCAAGTTGAAATAAGATGCACTTTAAGTGTTTGATTCCTACAACATTAATTTAAATAATGCACAGTTCTGAGTAACTCATTTATCTGGTTCTAAATTCTTGAATCATTATTAAAACTGGTTTTATGTGTATTTTCCTCCCGGTTAAAGAATTGTGAAAATATTGAGGAACAGTGAGAAATGAGTGGTCCTTGGATGGACCTTTAGGAAATATGTAGAATAATATGTCTAGCACTAGCACTTGACCACCTCTGTGGTGTTTATGGACCAAGAGTGATCTTCTGCCATATGTACACCTAGAAACTTGAAGGCAGGAGCCCTTTCCACACAGTTTCCATTGACGTATATTGGGTTGTGGTCCGCACTGTGCTCCGGAAATCTATTATGAGTTATTTTGTTTTGGTAGAGTTCAGGGTAAGGTTGATCTCAGTACACCATGCAGCCAGTCTTTGAACTTCATCTCTGTATGGTATCTCATCTTCTCCTGAAATAAGTCCAATCACTATAGTGTCATCCTCAAACTTAATGATGGTATTAATACAATGGGAGGGGACACAGTCGTTGTTGCTTACGAACAGAAGTCATTTGGTTCCTGTGATGGATTTAGGAGCTTTGGTACAATATAGCAATATTCTGCTTCCAGAGCTAATTGCTGAACTGACACCATGCATTACTGTGCATTTCGTGGTGGGGTGGTTAAGCTACACTAGACAGACAATGCTTTTTTCCCATCCTCTAACTGCTTCATTCTTAAAAGTAATCCCAGTGCCACTGTGCATCGCCAGATCCACCTGCTCCTTCTTCCTCCACTGGACTTTTCTTCATATGAGCTGGGGCCAGTATGGATCTTAAGGGGATCAGGGGGAAGGGGTGTTATGCCATCAACTTCTTCTGCTGCTGAGGTGGGTTAAATCATGACTTACCCTTGCTTTCCTGCTGCCAATGCTGCATTCATAGACATACATCCAAGGGCAACTCTCCTATGTGTGTCATACGTCTCATCAGAGAATGTCTTTCATGAAACCCCTCCCCCTGGGATGGGCATGCCCATCCTTCCTTGCCAGTGCCTCAGATGCCCAAGCCACTAATCAGACCCAGCTTTCCTTGTCCATAGTTGCGGCTTTATCCCTCTACACCATCGTGCTGGCTAGACATGCAATATCTATTCCTATATTCTTTTACAACTGGTAGGAACTGAACAGGCAAAAAGGACTGACAGTGAAAAGTGCCAGTGCATATCAAACATTGATTTCTAAGGGTCAAGGGATTCATTGGCATTGATTACTAAGAATTGACATGACATTGATATTTTCGGGGGAGGGGTACTACAATGCCAAAATGTTGATATGGAGAGCTTTAAAAGATTTCACTGCAGTATATACATTGTCAGCAGCTTTCAGATCGCAACCTTGCCTATGATTTATCACTGAGAAAACACAGAAAATGAACCCATTCCTGTAACCTGCATACTTAAGTTTTGCACCCTGCACTTTGTTAGGCAATCACTCAGGTTTGATTTCCTCTGTGACTTTCTGTACATTGCATTTTTTTCAGCAGCATTACATGGTTAAGCTAATTTTTCTTTGTTTTGCCTCTAAAGAACTATCCCTAGAGGCAGATTGCAGAAACTCTTTTTGACATTCTCTGTTTACGAACTCAGTGAGAGTGCTACCGTTTGGAACATACTGTCTTTCTACATCCAGAGTTTTATCATTTTACTTGCATAAAAAACGTTTTCTTTGTAAGAAGTTTTTATTCTTTGCATTGCATTATAGAAACCTTTGGAATGGATCATGTTGTGACTGAAATTGTTCTGGCTTTTTCACTCCAGTAAATGCACACATGACTGCTGAAAACACTGACTTCATGTAACTTGCTTTGTATTGCTTTCTCTAATGTGCTGCATGCTCGCTTCTGGGTCAGCATTCCAGAAGTTCATTAGAGGTGCTGAAGCAAGTCTAAGGTTGTGCTGCACAACTAGCCTGGAACTTTCCCACACCCTTCCTTGACAAACTGCCTACTTTGACATTCTACCTCTCAATATTAGGATGTGGTCTAACCTGATTAGGTAATATATTCCATGAATTATCATATCCAGTTGACATCCAGTTTCTTTGGTTAGTAGCATATATGATTAATGCTCATAAAAGTTAAGTCTGAGCTTTTTAGACTTTGATGTTAAGGGTAAATCACTTTTTAACTTCTTCTGTCTTGAAGTGCAGAGGTTTAATTAATGCAGTCTAGAAGTCCACCCCTTATAAAAAGAGCAGTAATTCTCTTAGTAAGTACTCATTTTATGCCCCTCTGTCTCCCATGTAAAACACAAGCTCTTTGTGTTTCATTTTCTTCTCTTTTAAGGGTATCTGTATGTCATGTTTAAAACAGCTGTATAACTGCTCTACACTATTGTGTGATATAATTAAATGGAATCAGTTTGTGACCTTTCACCTTGATAAATGACTACTTCAGAATACTGCATTAAGAAAAATGGAGTTGCACAAAAAGCGAAGTAAAACAAAAATGCATCCAATAGAAACAAGCAGCACATACACTGATTTTTTTCTCAGCTTAAAATATTTGAGAATGTGTCAACAGCTCAATTTTTTTACAAATAACCAGTCTACATAAAACTTGAATTTTATATCTAAGAAAAGAATTCACTTTTTATTTTACATTTATGTTTTATGGTGTATCTGCTTCTGGAACACCTGGCATTAGAAGAAAAATATTTTAGTATGAATACTGAACTTTTGCTATTATGAATAATTTACCTTGCTAGACAAGGACCTCTTGGCTCACCTAATATGTCCTACTTGTTCATTCATACCATTATATGTACTTTATGTTTACCTCATACATTCTTAAATTTAACTACTGGGTTTCCCATTTTACTACAGGAATAAAAAAAGTCATGCCAAACATCCATACATCTACAGCCCTCTATGTGAAAAAGCACTTCTTGTATCTTCTCTGATGCATTCTCCCTCTGAGTTCAGATTATGTCCGTGTGCTTGTATAGTACCTCTATGCCAAATTATGCAGCCTTTCTTGACTTTGGTAATTTTTTAAGAAACGCATATGTTTCAATTTTGCTCCTTACTTCCTTCTTTTGTCTAGACTGTGTATAATATAAAAATTTCCTTTAAGATACATTAATATGACTTTGTGTCTCACGAAAAAAATTTCATATATTACATCAAATCCACAAAACTTCAGTTAGAAGACAATGTACCCGATTCATGAAGTTACATCTTACAGTAACCTTTCTGCATTCGGTGACAGCCCTACCAGATTGTTTTTGCATGAAGACTTGCAGCACTGTGATGAGCTGTTTCTGCCATTTTAATTGCAGATAAGGCAGTCTAGGGGAGATGGGTATATTAGTTAGCCATTTGCATTCCCCTGGAACTGCCTGCAGTAAGGCATTTATGTTGCCGAATGATTCAGAGAATCGGGTATAGAAGGACATCTGCTCCTGGCCACTTGTAGTAAAAAACATATACAAAAGGCCACATTCTTCCAATGTGGAAGAGGTAATTGCTAGGGATTCTAGTAGTCAGGTAGTGTTAGGAGGGTGTGTGAGTGTGTATGCACGTGAGGGGCTGCATGTGTGAGTGTGTGTCTGCCCAGAAGGTGTAGGGGGTTAGTGATTAATTAGTTTAGATGTGTGTGTGTGTGTGTGTGTGTGTGTGTGTGTGTGTCTGTGTGTGCGTGTATGCATGTGTGCGTGCGTGTGTGTGTGTGTGTGTGTGTGTGTGTGTGTGTGTGTGTGTGTGTGTGTGTGTGTGTGTGTGTGTGTGTGTGTGTGTGTGTGTATGTTGGGGAGGGTTGAGGTGGCTGTCATACCTTCATAACCTTTACACTAACAAGTAAATCCTGCAATACTGGGGCATGAGATCAGTAGCCACCAGGCTAATTGCAAATATAGGTTTGGGGACCCCTAGATACCAAGGACTACCCTACAGAAATGGGTTGGGGGGAAGATACCAGTGATAATTTCTTCTGCACTATTAGCATTTATACATAATGAGTATGGGAAACACTAGACACCAGGGATAACTTATTATACCATAACATCATTTACACATGATGGATATGTGGGAGACACTAGACAACAGAGAACTTCTCATGGCATTATGGTACTAACACATAAAAGAGATGCGGAGAAACACTAGACAACAGAAATATTCTATACAGTGTGCCTTAAAGAAACTTAAAAGAGAAACTGCACCCAAAAACTGAAAAATAAAAAACGTTTTTCAGCATATTTTGACCTTTTCTGCATTACTAACATCTCTATATCAAAGTAATTGGTTGTTGTTATTATTATTATTATTATTATTATTATTATTATTATTATTATTATTATATCTAATTTGTTATACCCCAACATGGCCTGAATGAAGGCGGCCACGGGTAGCATGATTTTGTTTTACAGTTAATTTCTTCACCCTTCTGCTGTCATTTTATTAGAGGGACAGACAGAAATTCCTATGATAAAAGGATCATTTACTGTGGTTTTCTGTCTCATCAGCTTACAACAATACTGTAACTGCCTACTTTTGACTGTCAGCACCAATCCACATTTTTAATTGCTTCCTTTGATTTTGATTAGTGTACATCTCTGATACAGCACTTTAAGGAATGTTTGAATGATAGGCTTAAAATGTAGCTGAGTAAATTGTTTTTTTTCAAAGTAACAACTGCAGTTCAGTGTTCAGTGTGAGAAATATTCAGCATGAGATATCTGACACCTGTGATTAGTGGGTGTTACTTGAGCTGAGACGGTCTGTGTTACAGTCCCAGTTTTTAATACTGTAAATAGAATCAGAGTCTTTAATGTTAATCTTCCTTCCTTAACTCACTGAATTTTCTGCAAAAATCATGTAAGAGAACACCAGAAAAACATGCAGTTTTACAAAAACTACAGTGTATAAAAATGCAAAATCAAATACTGACAGAAAATAAAAGAGGAAAATATTTTCATCTTTGTGGCACTCGAGTTTGATTAATGGGAAAGACAGCTAATGTGTAATAAGAAAAATAAACCAAGTATAAGTTGTGTTTTCTTGTTCATTTTCATCTGAAAACTAAATTTGAAAACCTTGCTTTTGTTCAGATTTATAGGCCACACTATTCATCTGATGTGTAATGCAGGCAATCTGTGACTAATAAGGCACATTCATACCTCTTAACCTCTTAGTGCAAGAAATCTGGACAAAGCCCGACAAAATGGGGGGACAAAGGACAAAAAAATAAGGACATATTTTAAATATTGTTCTTATAAACTTAGAAAGCTGTTAGAGTAACAGGATTTGTTTTAAGATATATTTTCATAAGGATTTAAGGCTGAAACTCAAATGTGTGTCATTATTTAGTGACTTCAGTCCTCAGATTATCCCAGTGACTTGCCAGAAAAACATAAATTTTATTAGGAACAGACCAATATGAA
The DNA here is from genome assembly GCF_019279795.1 of Protopterus annectens. Classification (NCBI taxonomy): domain Eukaryota; kingdom Metazoa; phylum Chordata; order Ceratodontiformes; family Protopteridae; genus Protopterus; species Protopterus annectens. Next base: position 702,516,560 of record NC_056735.1, read on the forward strand.
CCAAAAAATCTGGACATTCTGCAAAAATCTGGACAGTTGAAGTTATGGGAACATTTAAATACCAATAGTTTCTTAATGGCTCTGTAGTTGGAATAAGTAACCTAACCTAATTACTCTGCTACTCTTAGTAGCTTTTATGGTATAACAGATGATGAGGCAAATGCAAAAAAGAAAGGCAAACAGAAATAAGTTCAGACAAAAACAAATGGAATAATTACTAAATGATGTTTTGTCTGTATGTGATGGACGGGGGTGGCATAATGGCAAAGGTGTTTACCTCACATATACAAGGTAGAGAGTTTAAGTCACACCTTTGAGGGGAAACTTGCTAAGCTTAAAATGGCCCACAAGGGCAGCTAGTCCAGTACTTGCCTATGAAGCTATGTCTTTAGATTTAGATTACAGGGAAAGAACAACAATTTTTGGAAAGAAAAACTTGACATTTGGGTAGAGTTCTTTAATGAAAAAAAAACAATGGTGCCGAGAACCAGAGCTTATCTAAACAATCCTGTCTTGGTTTTTGATTTACTGTGGAGTTGCCTGGCAAAAGAAAATTTATTTGAATTTATATTTTCTTACCACTGTTTTTCATTGTTCATTGGAAGGAAGTGATAGCTTGTGGACAAGAAGATTTACTTTGATTTATATTTTGCTGTTTTACCCTTAATTTTCACTGTTTGTTAGAATGGGATAGGTTTTAGACAGGCAAACTATGGACATCCTAAGGGACCTAGTCTGCTATAAAGTAATGCAGACTGTGGAGAGGACAATCCAGAGCTTATCTAAACAACCTCGTCCTGGTTTGTAATTTACTGATCTTTACTGTTAAAAAGAGGTGCACATGATAGTGAACTGAAGCTTCTGCTCACATTCGCCCATGGTGTAAAGAAATTCCAGCTTTTGTCTGAGTTTCAGAACATGTATGGTTGGAGCAACAACTTTATTGTACTTTAGTATTTAGTTGTATATTGGTTGGATGATTTTTCTCACAGAAGTTGATTTAAGTTTTCTTTGAATTTTTTGGTAACTAATTTTGATTATTCTTTTCTTGTATATTTTTTTGGTTTACAAAGAAAATTTTGAATGCCATTTTGCAAACTTTGAATGTTGAAAGGCAATTTTCAAAGTCACATAGCAGTGATGCAAAACATGTTGAACCCAGAACAGCGAATGCTAGTGTGCATTTGCCATTGTGAGACTGACATATTGATTGGAGATTGCATTACGATGGGGGTTGAGAACTTTGCCCTTTTCCTCACTGTACAGTGATCTCGGAGTTGTAATATATAAGTAGCAGGCAGTATGAGGGCCACAGCTCCCCACATGGGGGTGCAGGGGGGCTTGCTCCCCCTGCAAAATGTTAGTTGGAATTGACTGGGAGAGAAGATACTCTGGGTAATGTCTACTTTGTCAAATATGGGTCAACATTACTGATTTTGGTGTTGTGCCTTTTTGTTGCTGTTATTTTCTGTATTTTCATTTGAGAATGTGATTACTCGATGGAAGTGGTTTTATGATTATGATAGTAACAGTATTTTTTTATTTATCTGAAGCTGAATATGTATTACTTAAATGAGTATGCCATTAATTATTTGCTAAATAACAAATATCTTATACAGTGTAATAAATGCTATGTATATTTAAAGGTAAGCCTGACACCAATGGTGATCTATGTTCCTCTTGTCAAAAGGTGGATGATTTGCTTACCAATATTAGTAGTAACTCTAGACTTACTGATGATGATTGCACTTGTGCAATTGGCACACCTTGGAGAACTGCTGTTACATATATTAATGACTGAACTGATGAGATAAGTAATGTTAGACAAACAGCAGATCGAACACATATAGGAAAGGATGTGTCAATTGTCTGTGAAGGTCATTCCACCCCTGTGAAATAAGCCAATGCCCCTGACAACTCTAGTATTCTGGATACAAGTATTCAGCAATGTGAGGATCCAGACTGTTTAGAAGGAAATAAAAAAAAATAAAGAAAGGAAGAAGTTCACCACAAATAACAAGGAAGAAAAAAGAAACTGGTAAGTGTCTGTAAAGTTAGGAGGATGAATACTAAAAAAGACACAGCTTTGTTATGTAAAGCAAAAATTACAGGGAACGATAACATTTTTTCTATCAAAAAACTTTCAGCCTACAGAAAAAGGCAGGATTTTTCCAAAAGAGAAGGCAGAAAAAAGTGGCAAGGGGCAGGTGAAAAGGAAGAAATCAAAACTGAATGTGGAAGGACTGAAGAATATTACTGTAAGAAAAAAGAGGAGAAAGACAGATGTTGACAACATGGCTGAAGCTGTGGATGTGCAAAGCCAGTGGGATGAGAGTTGTATGCTTGCAAATGTAATAAGGAATGAAAACAAAGGGATTAATAAGACTAATGGTGATGAAGATCATTTCTTTGTAACAATAGAGCAGATATTACTAAATCAGAAGATGAAGATTCTTCATATTTGGTCAGAAAAGAAATTCTTGTAATTGGATATTCAGTTTTTAGATGAACTGATACTTACACTTGTAGAGATGATTATGAACATTGAAAAGTATTATGCTTGCCAGGAGCAAAAATAAAGGATGCTAGACAAGCCTTTGAATGTTTTAATGTAAGAATGTACAGATCTGTTTTTTTTTTTTTTTTTCAAAAAACTTTTTATTGAATTATTAATATATGCATACTTACAATACAACAAGAACACAATAACCAAAATGAACATTGGATATAAGAGCATGGGAGTTCAAGTATAAATGCAAGACTATAACAATGTAAATGCAAGAACTCCAAACAGGACAACTATAACTATGACATAACTATATACAAAGTATGAATATGTTAAACCAGAGGCAACAAAGTATATAAGCCTGTATATAAAGGAGTATGCATGTAAATGTAAGTGAGAGAGAGCTAGGTTAATAAAACTATATATAAAAAAAAAAAAGATGTCCGAGATTATTAAACAATATCCAAGATGTGTAATACCTTTTCAAGACTTTATTGTTAAGAGCTAACTTCTTTGGACTCTTCACCAGTAATTTCTGAGCTGAAATATAAGAGTAGGCTAAGGTTCTAAAGATCTGTTTTTATTCATGTCATTACAAATGATCTCATCTGCATGGACTTTCTGACTGTTAGTAGGGAATGTACAGCCCTCTTAGATTGTATAGGTTGTACTGGTGTTAGGACATATTTTTCACAAATCACATATATAAATGAAAGTCAGGACATCTTGAATGAAAATATTTTTTGGGTAAATACCTACATGACAAAATGTCCCATTTTAAAAAATGGAAATGTATAGAGCATCCGAGCATAATTTTGGGCACACCTGTATTCAGAGAGGATGGCATGCATTTGTTAAGATCAGAGAAGAGAATTTTTTGCAGCAGATATCTTGCAATAATTGACAAACACAAGGCAGGATTTTTGTCAGGTTAAAAATTTAACCGTTAACAGATAGCAATATTTCATGCATCTATGATGGTTGTTAATGCTAGGAGCATTAATAATTATGTTTTTTACTGGAAAATTGTCTACGTTCCCACAAGATTGATGCTGTTATTGGTTGTGAAACATGGTTAAAGAATAATGACTGGAAACCAGTTCTGTCAGGGTATAAATATTTTTACTGCAAAAGACATTCTAACAAACATTCAGGTGGAGATCTTTTGGTAGGGATTAAAGATAGTTATGAGACCTGTGATTATTACGTATACAGTAATAAATGATTGTGTAACTGTGACAATAAAGACACCCCTGGAACATATAACAATTGTTGGAAGGTATAGACCACCAAAGTCAGGTGCAGATGACCTAGAGGAATTCATACATTTCTTGCATGAAACACAGGAGGGAAGAATAATAGTGGCCGGGGACTTAAATTTACTAGAAACAGACTGGAATAATATTGATTCAACAACATTAGCAAGGAAATTATTCACAGAGTATGTTCAGGAATAATAATTACTTCTGACTGTAAAAAGCTACCAGGGAAAGGAAAATACTAGACATTGTTTGCGTTCCTTAAGAAATTACTGTTACTTCATGTCAAGTTTTACCACTGCTGATGTGCAGGGATCATGGGGTGAGAAAGATTAATTTATTGCTAGATAATTCTGACAAACTGAAATCTAAATCAGTGCACAGAAGATAAATTACAGATTATATGGAAGCAAAACATTCATTATGTAAAACTAATTGGAGTGATGCATTCAGTGAAAAAAACTGTAGAAGGTATGTACAAAGTTTTGTAACAAAAGTTTCTTGAATGCAAAAATCAAAAAAAGAAGTTTAACATCAGATCTAGGCATACAACATCAGGGGAATATATTTCCATAACAACAAGACACCTGATTAAGGTGAGAGACAAAAAAATATAATAAATGGAAAAGTGGTTGAACTACAGCTTTGAAAACTGAAATAAACAAACTTAAAAAACAAATTAAGCAGATTCCAAGATGGTGGTCATCTAGCGTACACCCTCTCCATAGAGCTCCCTTCCTCAGTTACAGCTTCATCTGAAAATATCATCCTTTAAGTACTAATTCTTACGGCTTATGCAAAGGAATCAACTATTTTAACCCCATTCTTCTAAATCAGAGGACTAATTAGCTTTATCTGGGCAAAAGAACAGTTAATCTATCGTATCTTTGCTCCAGGAGTCTCAGCCACGTGTATCCAAAGGGCCCTGGGCCAACTACTGCACACAAATTTTTCCAAGACTAGACTATGGCTGATAATTCAGATACAATGGAGATACAAACTACCAAAGCTAAACTCTCCACAATCTTCTCTCCAGAGAAAGATGTTGTCTCCAAAAGGCAAAAAAACACTAAGCAATCAGCAGAACTCAGTAAAACAAGCGCTAAAACTAAAGCTGAATCTAACTTCCACTTAGATAAGCTCAAATTAGCGCTTCAACCTATCCAACTTGCCATACAAGGATTCTCTGATCAGCTAACCAACTTTGGGAAAACCATTAATCAAATTGTGGACAGAGTGGATACTCTAGAGGAACTGATAAATGACTTTAACCTTATCGATCCCATATCATTCGGTGACCCTGTATCTAAATATGAAATATACATATATTATTCGAAATGCTATAATACGTGGTCATGTTTAGATTTCTTCTTAGTGTCTGATTCCCTCTCTATATTTAAGATAAACTTCTCATCAGAACCTAGATTCTTCTCTGATCACTCAAGAATCTCCCTCAAGATCATATACGCTCCAGTATCATCCCCTACCCCCCCTTTATAACAACTGGACTCTAAACAACAACCTGCTTCGTAATAAGGTCATAACTCAAGAAACTATAGAAATAATAACAGACTTTAGCTCTAATCTTGAACTGTCACAAATCCCATTTGATATCCAATGGGCCACCTGTAAGGCCAGGATGAAAGGTTTTCTAATCAACAAGACCTCTTATTATAAAAAACTTTACAAAAGTAAGGAAACCAAGCTGATCTTGAAAATCTCTGATTTGAAAAGAAACAAAGATTAAATTGAGATCCTAACTTAAACGAAGTAATTAACAACTCTCAAAAAGAATTACTAGAACTTCACCAACAAAACCTGTCCCTGTCTGAACAAAAATTTATTGCAACCTATTCAGAATGAGCGCAAATTCCTTCCAAAACTCTTGCAAGAATAATAAAAAATAATCAGGTTTCCCCAGAATTTCCTTATTACATTACCAAAATAAAATTTATAAGTCGGACTCAGAAATAATCCAGCTTTTCTCTTCCCTATACTCAGATGTGTATTGTAGGAAAGAAGATTCCTCTATTAACTTACATATGGAGAGCTTTCTGAATTCTATTAACTTCCCCTCCCTGAATGAAACCCAAAGTTCTATGCTTTCTGCTCCCTTGAGTCTTCAAGAAATCCAAAATGTTATTGCCAATCTCAAGGTAGGCAAATCCCCTGGCCCTGATGCGTTTACCTCTGAATTCTTTAAAGCCTTTAATCTGATAATCTCCCCCATTCTTCTAAAGGTATTCAACTACATCATAAAAAATGGAATATCTGATTTACACTGGAATACCTCGAAAACCATTCTAATCTTGAAAAATAAGAAAGATAAAGCTGACCCCCATAACTATAGGCCCATTTCACTAATAAATGTTGATATTAAAATCCTATCGTCTATCCTAGCAAACAGACTGAAAAAATTATGCCCTCTTTAATCTCCCTGGATCAGGCCGGTTTTATGTCTCACAGACACACATGGGATAATACTTTAACACTGGACTCCTTAATTCATTTTACAAAAAAAGAAAAAAAAATCCAATCTATGCACTAACTCTTGATGCTTCTAAAGCCTTTGACAGAGTGAATTGGGATTTTCTGTTCCTAACCCTGGCTCATTTTAATATACTTCGTGCCTTTTCTGATATGATTAAATCTTTATATAAAAATACATCCACATATCTTTGTATCAACAAAAACCTATCCAAATCAATTAAGATCACAAATGGTACAAGACAAGGCTGTCCTTTATCCCCCTTTCTTTTCAATATATTTATAGAACCATTCTTCCTCTATATTGCTCAGAATACCTTTCACATGATTCCCAAAGTCCTAAACACTAAGATATTATTTTCTGCCTTTGCAGATGACCTCAACCTGTATTTCCAGTTTCCTAACTCTGACCTTGGTAAAATCATCAATTCTATTAATAAGTTCTCAAAGTTCTCAGACTATCAGATTAATCATAAGAAATCACATATCTTTCCTATTAACCCTGTTGGTCACAAATCTAATTATTTTCTGGATTCTCCCTTTCAGACAACTTTCAGCATTAGCTATCTTGGTATACACTTCGAACATAACCAAAGGTCCATGCTCCAAAATAATCTTCTTAGAACTTGGTCGAAGATTTTACAGGATATTCACAGATGAGAATTAATCAACTTATCTCTCTTATCCAAAGCTGCGATAGTGAAGATGAACATCTTACCCAGACTCCTCTATCAATTTAACATCTCAGATCAGATAATATCCAAAACTGTCTTCTCTAAGATTAATAAAGAATTATCCAAATTTATCTGGTTTCCTAAATCAGTTAGGATTTCGTACTCTAAATTAATATACCCTAAGAGTAAGGGTGACCTCGGTTTACCAAATTTCCAATTGTACTCTACAATTATCTGTGCTAATAGAATTCTGTCTATCTCGAAACTCAATCATGGAGAATATAGCTCTTCCCCTACCTGGATTAAAATATGGTATCAACATGTTCAAGCCAATAAAATTAACCCCAAAGCTCTTCCCTTTCTTTCTCCAGATGCTATTAGCAACTCTAAGTTATCCACTAACCTAAAACATAAAATCAGAATTTTCCAAAATCTGATAAAATCTATTAAACTTGATAATGTTCTTCCTCTACTCCAACCCCTCCACTTAAATCCTAATATTAAGATCAATAATCTGATGATCAATCTTTCTAACTTTCCTCTCATTAAAGATGCTGTAGTCTGGGATATTCTTAAATACAGAGATGAATCACTTACTAACCTTCACCTAATTCTTAAGATCAATAATAAATACACGACTATTCTCCGTCAATTACGAGAACTAGTTTCATCAAAATTTGCCCACCTTAAGGTCAATAGTCAAGATATCAGCAAACTTGATGAAGTTACTCAAACTGTTTTGAGTTCAGAGAAAATGCTCTCTAAATCGTACAATCTTTTGAACTCCATAATACACAACTCGGCTTGCCTTTTCTCCAGCTATTGGGACAATCATAGTATCCATCTTTCAGAGAAATGAAAGCTTTCTGCCATAAAAACTACCTTAGAACTATCCCCATTTAAAAAACTTATTTACTATTTATTAATGATTAATAACAACTCGTATTATACTCCATCTGTCCTTAATAAGTTTGACTCCAAGAACTCTCACTCATGTTCGTGTTGTTCTTTCCCAATTGCCGATCTTCTGCATATATTATGGTTCTGCAATTACTCACACAAACTTTGGTCCTCATTAAAAGTTTGTCTCGAGAAAATGGGATACCACAAATCAACCCTTTCCTGGGGAATAGCAATCCTTCACATACCTACTACAAATCTTTCTAAATTTGATATGCATGTACTAGTTATTCTATGTTCCTTCATGAAATTATATATCACCAAAAATTGGTTAGATCGTACCAGACTCTGTTGGAATAACTTTAAGAAAATGGCTCTTACATATATCTCAGTGCAGAAATTTATTACAAAAGGACCCAGGAAAATAGCCCTCTTTGGAAAAATCTGGAAAAGGATACTAGACCTTATCCTTAGCGAATAACCGACTTTACACCTTTGTTTAGGATTAGGATATACCTCACACTTCAGGATGAATCTTTAGTCACACCAATATATCTGAGAACTATGTCTCTCTTCTTCTAATCCATCTCTCCATATGGCAGCACATTAGTTAGTTTGCAAATATTGTATATGCTTTAGTATGTTTTATAGGATTAATCTGTATTTTGTTTACTTGGTTATTCATGTCTTCATGCTATGTTCTTTTTTTTTTTTCATTCTTATGAAATAAATAAAAAGTTATTTGAAAAACAAATTAAGCATAGTAATCAAGAAAAAATTGAAGAAAATTTATATAAAGATATTGAGCATAATAGGAAACCATTTTGTAGATACATAAGATATAAAGTAGTAAAGACATACAACCGGATAAACTGTGTGAAGATTTTATATATATATATATATTTACAAAATCTTATATAAAACAGTTTGTCTCCACAAAGGAGAGTGATAAGTTGTTCTGGTGACATGCAGGTACTGAAATCAGAAATAAAATCCAAGGCAGCTGTAGTGACGATGTGACCTTTTAATAGTAACTGATAACGACACTAAACAAAATAATAAAACAACAGCAATTCACGAAACATAATTATAATCTTGTACACACTAAGCGCTTTCACCCATCCAATCTGTGGGTTTCATCAGAGTAACTTCCATTGTGAATATACTTCCTTAATATAGTGTTCTAACTAAAAATTCTCCAATCAGCCTTAGACTTGTCATCAAGTCATTCATTTGATTAATACATCTTATTTAAAATCAACGCCTCCTATCTTCTAAAAAAAAATATATATATATATATATATATATATATATATATATATATTGTGTAGATATAAAATTACCCTATCATATGTATATAATAAATATGTAATGTATAAAATATATAAACACCAAAATAGTAATAAATATGTATTTTACAATTTAACTAAATAATTAAATAAATAGTATTCTGTTCTATTCTAAAATAGTAAAATAGTTTAAAACATAAAACCAGTAAACATAATAAGCTATGTATCAAAATATCAATCCATCAACGTCTCAAATGTAACAATTAAATAACCATTTAAATAAGATAAGATTTATATTTGAGAATACTGGAGATGGAAATATGTTCGTTAATACCTGGCATGTTATAAGCATTCAGCCTAAGTTGCCATAGGCATTCTTTAACTTCTAACAAGTTGTTCACATCTCCCCCCTTGTCTGTATTATGTGGATCCTATCAATTACAAAAAATATAAACCTCTTAAAATCTGGGCATTTCGTACTATGTATATATAAAGAATTGGTCGTTTTTTTATTTTTAATATCCCTATTATGTACCATTATACGATCTCTTAACTTTCTAATGGTTTTTCCTATATAAAATGCTTGACATGATAGACAAGTAGCTAAATATACCACCATTTTTGTGTTACAGTTAAACCCTGGACATTTTATGGATCTGTTGTAATTCTGTATCATCACATAGGGACCATCATTAATAAATTTACATGTTCTACAAAACCCACACTTGTTCATTTTAGAATTGTTATAAGACTGTGTATTGTTACTATTTTCAAAATAATTCTTTAAATTTCTTCCTCTACTGTATGTAACACATGGTTGATTCCCTACAATATCTAATACTTCCAAAAAAATCAAAATTGAATTGTATTGAAAAAGAACTATGCAAACTGGATTAAAAAAAAGCACTGAGAGAAGATGGATTTAGTAATAATGACTTGTGAACACTTCAGTAAGAACTCATTGTACCATTATATCTATTATTTACTTTTGCCTTTTCGGCTTTTCCCAGTTAGGGGTAGCCACAGCAGAACGCCGGTCCGCTAATGATTGGCAGTAGATTTTTATGGTGCCGAGTTTCCAGCCCGATGCCCATCCTTTAGTGAAGGCACGCCCATTCACGCATGTCTTTCGAATGCCACTCGACCATGGGGAGGGCATGCAGACTCCACACAGAAGGCACTCCAGCCGAGAATCGAAGAGGAGAACCTCTTGCTGTGAGGCAACAATGTTACCGCTGCACCACTGCGACTGTTATATCTATTATTTACTAAGTTGTATAATTATGTGGAGGCTCCTCAAGATTGGAGGCATGCACTTATTAAAGTTGTCTTTAAAGGGAAGGGGAGTAGGAAAAACCAAGACTCATATAGACCCTTAAGTCTACGTTCATATTGTGGAAAAATAATGGAGACGGTAATATTGGATAAGCTATAGTCAGAACTGGAAAAGCTGGAACTTGAAACATATATCAGCATGTATATGTTGAAAATAGCTCTATTACCACCTGTAACATGATCTTCTATAGCAATATAATAACAGCTATGAATGAAAAAAATGTGCTGTGGTGCAATTTATATGGATTTAACTTCAGCATTTGACAGGGTCATACACAAAACACTGATCAATACATTAGAATAACTAAGTATTGATTTACTCGATTAGATGGACAGCTGCATGGCTTACAAATAGGACATGGCAAGTATCGTACAACAGTTAGACAGGTGAAATTCTTTGTTACAGTCAAAATGTCCCACAGGGCTCTGTCCAAGGCCCTTACTTGTTGTATTTTTCAGACCTAACTTTTTCATCTGAGGTGTTCTACAGTCTGTTTGCAGATAATATGAAAGACTAAACTATCTGAACTTGTATAATGTATCTTATAGATATTTAAGAGGAGATCTTATTCAGGTATGTAGGTCATTTAAAGACAACTACCTCTGGGAATGTTTGCAGTTATTAAAATGTAGTAGGGAATCATCAGGCAACCTATGTAGAAGATTCTATAGGAATGAGAAGTGTACTAATTTGTTCTCTGACAGAGCAGCTAGTGTATGGAACAGATTACCAAATTACATTAAAGCAAGTACTAGTTTAGATATTTTTAAGAACAGCCTAGACAGTTACTATGGGAACATCTGTTTTGGTATATTGGCAGGTTAGAAGGGCATTAATGCCCGTGATTGAAATGTTTGTATGTAATCACTAGACACAAGGCATAGTATAAGTAGTGTTCCTTAAAGGCAATAAAAGGGATTCCAGACCCATACCTACCCACTTGCCACAGAGGTTAGTAGTCCTGTATACCACCAGTAGACAAAATGGGTGGAATAAACGAACAAATAAAATACAAATGTGTTAAAACAAGACTAAATCAAAGGAGAGGTGGATAAAAGAAACCAAACTCTGTGCCTTTTTCACAGTACATCTCAACATTAACTTTCGATACTAAGTTAGTTGAGCAGTTGTTCTTTTAATACATAGTGATATCTTTGGTCATTGCAGCAGTGTCAGTGGTGCAAGAGGTAACACACTGACCTTTGTTGCAGAAGACTGGATTCTATTCCTATACTAGATAGATGGCTTGCTGAAACTACAGTACAGCATGAGGGTTGCGTTGTACTCCTGAGTGTGCTGTCCTTTGGATGAGATGTTAAACAGAGGCCTTATCTGCCTGAATTGGTGATCACTCATGTGGATGTAAAAGTTCCCATTGTACTTAGGGGTGAAGGGTTTGCAATATGGTTAAGGTCTTTACCTCAAAGATATAAAGTACAGGGCTTGATTCTGACCTCTAGTTGTTGGCTAGGCTTACAATAGTCTGCAGACTGTAGCCTAATATTTACCTATGAACCCATTATTCAATCCCTAGACCAGTTTGCAAATTATTAGGGAGAGAGAGATAGGGAATGTTAGGCAGACCACTTATCCTTGTAGTCCAAAAAATCAAGACACATCCAAAATTAATCATGGAACAAAATCAGAGATAGATTTTAGTTATTCCTTCTAAAACTTAGATAGCTTTTGCACTACCATGAATTTACTGATGGATATGACTTGTGAACGTGTAATGTCTCATATCCTACCTCTCAACTGTATAGATTTTCGCAGAATGTCCAGATATTTGCATCATATTTTTGGTCTGTTCCAGATAAATTTTATGGTCACTAAATAATACTAAATAATGACAGACATTTGAGTTTCAGACTTTATATCCTTCAGAAAATGCATAATAATGTAATACCTGTAATTCTAGCAACTTTCTAAGTTTATAAAAGCAATATTTAAATTTTGTCCCTATTTGTCCTCCCATTCCTTTTAGCTTTGTCCAGATTCCTTGCACTGAGAAGTATTAGTGACTGACAGTAATCATCTGTGATTTATGAGGGCAGGAAAAAGAAGACACTGAGGACATCCTCACAACCCATGGACAAATATGGGGTATGTGGTGAGCACATGTGTGTGTGTGCGTGTGTGCGTTTGTATGCACGTGTGTGTGCGTGAGTGTGTACGTGTGTGTGTGTGTGTGTGTGTGTGTGTGTGTGTGTGTGTGTGTGTGTGTGTGTGTGTGTGTGTGTTTGTGTGTGTGTGCTTTTGAATGTGTGTGGGAGAGTGAATGGTGGGGTACCTGTGCTAACACACTGTGACCTCCACCATAGTAAACAACCAGAGGGAAGCGCTGATCTGCACTTGCAGTAGCCAATGGTGAGACATGCAGGTCTTTTCTTATTGCGGTTAATGTGATTCTGAATCGCAAAATACCACATTATGGAAGAAGGGCCTTTTACCACAGCCCTTAATGTGAGCAGTAGGATTCTTTGTGAATCCCCAGGTAAGAGTGCACATTTGCATTAAATTAGTGTTTTATGCAGCAGTCAAGTCCTCCACTCCACATGTTGGGTGCTGTGTCCCCAACAGCTCCTACAACTTATCATCAGATCAGATGTCATTACTTGGAAGAAAGGCAAGCATTACCACATAAAAGAGCAATAGTAATCTTGGCCTAGCCAGGTATTCCTTTAATAAGTAACTTGTTACCTTCACTTCACAATAGAAGGTTTAAGTGACATTATTATTACAATCCATTGAGAAATACTTTTGTTTTTTTTTTTTCAAATGTGCAATATGTTGTATGTTTTTAGTACGTTTTTGTGATGTGGATTTGAAAAGTCAGCAGGGTTTATTCTGTTAGGTGGATAAAGAACATGTAATTTGTTAAATTTTTTTTAAGAAAACTCCACCCTCTCCTATTGTTAACTCAATCCTTAGGATGCTTTTCTGCCTACAATATGGTTCCAAAATTGTGTAGCTACCTGAAACTTGCTTGTACTTTATAAAACTTTCACTTCCCTGTCTTGGAATTTAAAGAAGGAAAGCTCACCTACTTTTTTAAGCTTAGCTTTTTACACATTCTGCAAGTGTAATTTGTCTCCACCTGCATGACATATTATAGACACAGAGAGCCCTGTAGCTTACCTTGTCAGGTACTGCTGTCAAGCCATAGATAGGTTAGTCCGCTAATCTCAGGAGCACAGCAGCTGCTATAAAAAAGACAGAAAACTGTTTTCACTGTTTTTATTGCAGACAGGAGGAGAACTTAACACCCCCCTTTCATAGCAAAATAAAGCAATTAGATTAGTTAGGGTTTTAAAGGCAGTTGTCAACTCTTCTCACAAACTTACTTAAGCAACATCACAGTATTAAAATGCTAAACTTTAAATGTTGGTTATTTAAAATAGTTTATACATTAAGTTAAATGTAGTATCAGAGATTTCTATGACATTTAGATAAAAATCTGAAAATATTATTGGTTGTAAATTATCAATACATTTACCACCACCACCCCCCAGCACACACAAAGGACAGAACTGCCCAAATCAGGACTGCTCTGCAGAAAGAGAGACGGGTCGCAACCCTATCAACTAGATGTGCTGATACTGTTTATAAAAATGTATTTTATGTTTGTTTTGTGACATCCATCCAGAGGGGGGATGCATATCTGGTACAGAGATCTATGGTAAGAGACTCCCACTGGCTTTGTCAGTCCTTACAGCAGTAGAATGCATGAGCATTTTCTAGTCCACAAAGGAAATGTGCCCACTGAAGGCAACCATGACATACACCTGAATTTACTTTAGCATGCATTTGTTATGTGTGATTGTATTAAAAACATTTACGAAAAGGAAATCAGAAGTGCTTTAACTATGTAAAATGCAAGTGCCTAGCTGTGTGTGTGTGTGTGTGTGTGTGTGTGTGTGTGTGTGTGTGTGTGTGTGTGTGTGTGTGTGCGTGCGTGCGTGCGTGTGTGTGTGTGTGTGTGTGTGTGTGTGTGTGTATACATATCACACATATAGAGAGTGTGCACGTGTGTGTGTATTATACTGTTATCATCCTCATCAATGTCTATTTTCCTACTTTCTACATGTCCCAAATCTTTTTCACCAGAATGTCTTCTTTTTTCCTGCACATGTGCATGAACCACCATAATATGTTCTCTTTGGCCTAGTCTGTAATTGGAGTGATTTGGGCTTCTGATCTGATATCCTCATTTCTTTCTCTTTCCCAAAATGTGCATCCAACCACCCATCTCAGACATTTTCTCTGCATCGGCTTCCTCAGCTGATCTGCTTTCTCTGCCCAGGTCTGTGTACCATACAGCAGTACTTGTCCTAGCATTGTTTTTTTACACCTTGCTTTTCAACTTCTTTGAAACTCTTATGTCACACACTGCCCATGACACTCTGTCCCAGTTGGCTGCAACCCCTTTGATTCTAGTTTTGACCTCCTCATTCAGACTTCCCTCCTCCTCAACCAATATACTTGAAGCTGTTAAAATATTTTACTAGTTTCTAAATGTTCAGCTTCTTTGATTTCACCCATTTGCTGCCATTACAACTGTGTTATCTGTATTCAGTTTCATCCTATGTGCTTTCTGATTTGCACTGCATTCCCTATCATTTGCTGAAGTTTTTGTTCAGAGTTTGTCTATAATGCCACACTGTCTGCATACAGTAGCTTTATTGATCTGTCCCCTCCAACCAGTCTGCCTATATAGTGCATCACCCGTATGAAAAGCAGTGGGTTCAGAAAACCCTGATACATACTCATTTTCAACTCCCACTAGGAAACCTTTGTCGAGGCCAAACACAGCTTAGTCTTGCCAATGAGGTTCTTGTCCACAGCATGCACTAATTCTACCAATGTTTCTTGGACTTCAAACCATTGCAGCAGTTCTCATATGATATTTCCTAAGACCTTGTCATATGCTTTTTCAAAGTCAACGAATGCCCAGCTGACATTTTACTTAGCTCTAGCTCTCTCACTGCAAACATCTAGTCAGTTATGCTGATCTGAATCTGAACTGTTCATCTCCCACCTTACTTTGTACTCCTCTGCATATTTGTTTATCAGCCCCCCTGTCCTGAGCTTTTCATGCAGCATGATAGGAGTTTGATACCTCTGTACTGCCCCGCAGTAGTGAATGTCCCATTTGTTCTTGTACACTGATACCAGACTGCTTATTCACCAGTGATCTGGAATATACCTTTCCAATTCTTTCATCACAGGCTGTGTCTGGGGAAGTATAGCTAAGGTGAGGTTTTCTTCATCCAGAGGCTGCTGGAAGTACTCCATCCATCTGCTTTTGGTATCCTGTGGGCTGGAGAGCAGGTTGTTGGTAGCATCTCTTATGAAGGGTGTCTGATGATTAACTTCTTTATCTTTCTGTCTTTGCTTTGCAACCTGATAGAGTTTTTTTGACATCTGCTAAGATACTTTCCAGAAGCTGGGAGACTGCCTCTGATGCATTGTTCTTTGGTACTGCAACTATGATCTTAGCCTCTTTATTAGCCAACCTGTATTCCTTCATAGCCTAGTCCATGTTTTTTTTATCTCCCACTTTTTTCTGCACTCCTTCTTTTGTTGACTTTATTGATTTCTGCATTCCACCACAAGCTTTTCTTATGTACCTTATTTCCATACCTGGCCCAGACACATAACTGTTCAACAGTTCACACACATGCTGTTTTGACACACTGCCCTTCTTCAACTCAGCCTATTTCCTCTTCTTCCTGAGGTGTTAGAGCCCTAAGTATTTCATTGAACTCAAGCCTAGTCTCTGTGGCATGTTCTCTTGTTTTTTTTTTGCAATTATTATTATAATGTTATCTGCATATGTTAGCAAAACTGGAATTCCTTCAGGTGTTATATACCTCACCTCTTTCATTTTGTAATTTGCATCATACTCATTGCTAATGCAAAGAATGTACAACTCATTGGATATCCCTGTCTTACACTAAGTATTCCACTGCATGATTCTTTATACAAAAACCTTCATTTGACAATTCATTCAAAATCTTAGATATATATATATATATATATATATATATATATATATATATATATATATACACCAGTCTCTTAAATTTCGTGTACTATTCCACCTGGTCCTTCAGCTGAATCTATATTTACTTGTGCTAATACTTTATCTAACTCTTTTAAAGAAATCTCCCTTTCCTACTCTTTATTCTCTTTTTCTGTTCCATGTCTTTTCACTACATTCTTTTTTTAAAACATTTTTGTACATATTATACCACACTATTCATAATCTTCCTTAGTTTTTCTATTTCTCCTTTTTATATTTATTTCTTTCATTAAACTACCATCTTCCTTTACTAATCAGCTTAAGTAACTCAATACTTTTTTTCTCTTTTTCCTTGTAAAAAATATATTTGCTTATCTAACAATTATTGTATTTTTTCTTGATTTATTTCATATAACTGTTTTTCTTTGTCAAAGTACTTTCTATCATTATGTTCTAAACCTTCCAATGCATTGTTATATGTGCTTTTATTTTTTTCTCTTTCTCATAGCATATTGCCAGTATAAAAAAAAAAACATTTTTTTCTGTTTTTCTTCAAATATCACCCACCATTCAGACCAATTTTTATAACATGTTCTCATAGTAATATGATATTACCATAACAATATTACTAATCTCTTTCCTTCTTCATTCCATGCTTTCTCATGTATCCTTTTTCTATTTTTATATATCCCTTGTTTTATTTTATTTATTTTTTTTATTTTATTTTATTATTTTACATTTGTTCACCAGGATAATCCAACGGGATACATGTCCATTTTCAGCGGGGGCCCGGGAAGAAAAGCTCCAAGATAATAATACACATTGAACATTTAGTAAATGCTAGTCTCAAGCAGATTACAGTCATAAGTATTATCAGCATTTAGCACAAACAAAATACTAACTTATTATAAAACACTTTACAAAACATAACATTATTTTCAAAGTTATATATACAAAACATTACATTCAGGTTTAAGACACATTGAGCAGCAGGTATACAACTGACCCTTCCTGAAATGGTGTGGTAGAAAAAAAGTTAGAAGTAGTTGAAGGTAAAGGCACCTAAGTAATAGAGAGGTCACTAGTTGGGGTTAGTGCAAGGATATAACCAATGAGTTTTGAAGTATTTCTTGAGTTTGTTTTTGAATTGAGTTAGTGAGGGTTCTAGGGTCAAGTCAGCTGGGAGTCTGTTTCATGTTTTTCCATCAGAGTTGGCAAACAGAGAGTCCCCAGCTGAGTAGTTGGATTTGTATGTGTGAACTAGGAGTCTAGTGGATGATCGCAGCAGCCAGGTGCTGGTGTAGGGGCTGATAATATTTTTTAGTGCAGGTGTATTTTTTGGTTGGTAAAGGACTTTATGTGCCACTATTAGCTGGTTGAACTGCAGTCGGCTAGGCAGTTCAAGCCATCCTAGGCGATTTAGGTTGTGACAGTGATATGTCCGGTAGGCTGTGCCAGTAGCAAACCTGGCAATGTGGTTATAGCAGGATGATAGTTTATTAAGATCTGTTTTGTTTAAGTTGGAGAATAGAGATGAGTCATAGAGAAGTGTTGATAATAGATGGGAATGGGCAATTGCAGTTCTAGCAAGTGGGGTAAGGAAAGGTTTTATTCTGTAAAGAGAGCCAAGATTTTATTAATGGTTTTGATAGCTTGATTGATATACGCATCAAACTTCGGGTTGTTATCAACTATGACACCCAGTAGTTTAGTTTGGGCTTCTGGGGAGTTGATAGTGCCATTGTTAGTGGTTATGTTGAAGGATGGCAGGGGGGCCCTGAGTGTGGGGGAGAAGAGGAGTAGCTTAGTTTTTTTGGGGGTTAGGATTAGATGTTGATTGGAGAGCCATTTTCCACTGTATTAAAGGTATTTTGGGTTAATGTGAATAAAGTAGCTGTTGAGGTGTCACAACAAATCAAGGTAGAGTCATCCGCATGTAGAACACAGGTTTTCCTTTATATCTCACCATATTGCAAGATGATCAGAAAATCCTGTTTCAACTACCTCCCCTTCTCATATAACTAAACTTTCTGATACTATAAAATAATCTATTTCATTTCTATACATACCTTTTTGGTAAGTCCATGAATTTATTTCCAAATTATTAACTTACTACATCCTATAACTGCTAACATTTTTCTTCATTTTCTTTCTTTTTGTGCTTGCCTCTTAAATCACAATTAAAGTCTCCTGTTATTATAATATTCATATTTATCACTACATAGTCTAACATCTGATTAAATAAGCTTTCCATTTCTTTAGAATTAGTATAAGCATATAATAGTATAATACTATAGACTTGTTCTTTCCATTTTAAATCTGCAATGGTCAATCTTCCTTTTTTTGTTAGTTACATCTAGCATCTTTGTCTCATTTCTACTGAATACAGCTTTTCCAGAACATCTCTCATTTGCCAAATTCTAGATTTTTCCTCCTGATAGTTTCTCTATTTGTAATCTTTCTTCATTTGTTGAAAATTGTGTCTTCTAATATTATTACATCTACATCACAAGGACTTCACCACAACCAAAACTTCATTCTTCTTATTATATTCTTAATACTGTTCACATTTACAGAAAACACTCTTAAAATTTAAAATTTCACTTGATTCATGGTTTCATAAGTTGTAACCAAACCATAAAAGCACAATTGATCATCTAACAGCAGAACTAAAAGTTCTTTGAGATAAAAGATATCTTAATCAAGTTGAATAAATCGCCATCATCCAGAGAAAAGTGTATTGAAATCCAAAGGTCAAGTGCGTTCATCCCAATAAATGTGGGACTTCTTCAGGACAATACAGCCACACAAAACTGACTTTAAATACTTATACAATCCTCATTAACTACCATGTGATCTTAATGAATCAATTAAGACTTAACATCAGTTAAAAGAGAACATAGTATAAATCAAGTTTTAAGTTAAAGCCCTTACTGATAAAAAAATGATGTTTATAAATAAACTTTTAAAAAATATATATAAATATTGTAGCAATAATAACCAGCTTAGAGCAATGTTTGTGTAACATGCCTGACCGGTATGTCTATTATATTATTATAAATGGGAGAAATCAAAATCAACTGAAAAATCAAAAACTGTACAAATACATGTAAAATATCCTTTCATTTCAATTTATAAATCCCATGTCTTGAACTTAAGAATGGGGAGCATGAATACATTTTTATTTAAACCTGGTGGCATTGTGGCATTTAATTTTAATTGCTATTGTAATTCCTGTTCATCAATTTCTAACCCCTCCATCCTACTCTGGTATTCTTGGGAATAATATAAAGAATACCAAATCTAAATTTGGTAAATCATTCACAAACTAAGGTGTGTCTAAAACAGATCATTATTTAAATTTTCTTTGGAAACTTGATTACGATACCCTTTACTCAATTAACTTTTAGTTATGCTGTCAAAAGGGGTAGTGTACATTGCTTTGTGTGACTCATGTGATGGATTTTATGTGGGTAAAACTAAGAGGGCCCTCAAGCAATGGGTTTATGAACATGGCTATGAAATTAGACAGAAAAACAACAAAAATGCATTGTACAAGCATATAGAGATGTTCCCTTTACACAAGTTTAAGTTTTGTTCCATTAATCATGCTGATCTGGGTTCAAGGGGTGGACAGTTGGATGAGTTTTTGGAACTCCTTGAATTAAAGTGGCAAATTAAACTTAATGGCAGTACAAAACCTGTGCTTAATGACAGGGTCAGTATCATGGCTCTACTAAAACTGAAGTCTTTGTATTTTTATGAGTGATTACCGACTAACAATGAGTGGTTTTGTGCTGTGGTTCTTTTAAAATGTGTTGTACCTTGTCATGTCATTCATTTTTAATTTCCTGGGGGAAATGATGTAACTAATTTGTATAGTGGGATGGGTTATTTAAGCAGTGTTTTGCACTTTGGATTTGTATTCTGATGAAGTCGGTGGAGTCTGATGAAAGCGCTTAATTGAATAAAAGAAGAGTTTTCCTTTTATCCGGATCTGTGGTATTGTTGGCTGCCTACTTCGTTATCTGTTTTTCTACAGTTTGTCTTGGTCTTTTGGTGGGTTTTAGTTATGCTGTTAAACAACCAATTGTGCTTTTATAATTTGGTTACAAGTGTGTTGTCTGGTAAGATACATTTTTTTGGTTTTATGGTTTCATAATTTAATAGCCAATTACTAGGCTATTTTTCTTAATACACCATTCTAAGTCTAGCCAATTTCCCTCTTAAAGGTGAGAATCAAACACTGTACCTTGTGTTTTGGAATCAAACACCTTATCATTATAACAACCCCCAATCAGTAGCTGTATATATTCTTTTTCATCCATTTCCTTTCTTTTTTCTTTTGTACTTATCCCTTTAATTGTTCTTTTCCGCTTTTACCCATTTGCAAATAGAAGTCTTTTTTTTCTTTTACTACTTCCTGATTCATGACTTTTCATCACTTATTTCAGCAACTTCTTCTATGTCCTATTTATTGGTTATTTTTTTTTCTCATTTTATTTTTCCTTTATTTCTCCTACTTTTAAAATTTCTTCTCTTTTTTCATTTTTTTCTCTTTCTTCTTTTTCCTTACTCTTATTTTCATTTTTGTAATCCATCCATAAATGTCCAATTTTGTTGCATTTATAACATTTCAATTCACATTTTTGCATCATGTCCACTTATTCACAAGACTAGCATTTTATTTTATCATAATTACTTATCAAATGTCCTTCTTTTTCACCAAAAAAAAGTTTTGAGTTGTTCATATAACCCATATGACATAAAAACTTTTTCTTATTCTTTCAATATATTCTTTACTTCTATTCTTATAATAACTATATTTAATCATATCTATATTTATTTTATCAAATTATTTTATATATTTGAAAAACAAATCTTTGCATAGTTTTTCCCATTATCTTCTATATATGATGATATAAAACATATAAAAATATGGTGTGTAATGATAAAGCATTACTATGTAAAACCTTGAGAAAATCTACCTAATGAAAACACAATAAATCTATAAAAATAAGAACCAAATGCTGCATTTATCATGCTTGTTTTTTCCTTTCAAAATCTTTCTCTCCACGTCTGTTTGAAATTGTACACAAATGTTCTATTTTCTTTCCCTGTTGAATACTTTTATCACATAAGGATTCCATTGGTTACTCTCTTTCTTTTTTTTCATATTTCCAAGAAATGTTTCCATTGAAAAAACAGAAAACAGTGTAAAATGTAATGTCAGAAAAATGTCTCTGTTAATAAGAATACATGTTCTTACCTCATGTGCTTTTACACCCAAAGGAGTTATTCAATTAAACCAAATTCATACTTGCCCATTTATTTGCCTTCTTTACTTTGAATCCTTACTATGTACTTCCATTTTTCATTTTCTTCTACTTTCTTTTCTGCTACTCCCCTGCTGCCTTCTTTTACTTTCTGTACATATGTTTTCTTTTCCATCTCACCACTATTATTCATGATTGTCTTTGCATCCTCCTTTTGTATTTTCTCCATAATGTCCCTCCAGGAAATGTCTCCTTCATTTTCTGGCTCATTTGGCATCACAATTTCTTTAAGTAAATCATCCTACAATCCTCTCAAGTGGAGGCTTGTAACTATACAACCATCATTTGCTGACTCATCTTCATCAAACATATTTCTTTGAAACATATCCTCAGAATCCTACACACATTCTCCATTCTTGATATTTATGTTCTCCTCCATTTCTCTCAGCAGTCCATTATCTCATTCTCTTTTCATCTGCCTCCCTGTTTCTCCAGGCTGCCTCTTTGCCAGGAATGGAAATAGGAAGTGCTCCAGCCAAATGGGTCCCTCTCACAACAACGATGAGTAGGGAAGTTCCCTGATGCCCTTACCAAATTTCCCTTCCCAGTATAAATACCATCTTGGGTGTTCCCCAAAAAGAGACCACTAGCTTAACAGGACTGACCTGGTGAATAAAAGGTAAAAAAAAAATACAGAAATCTAACCTGTCATCATTCATCATTCCTAGAATTCTATGTGGTTTAATTTTCTTCTTATTTCTAGTTCACCTTTTGTATTAACTTTATAGTGAAGCTTTATGGCATCTGCAGATTTCCCTTGAGCTCCTACTGCAATTATAATTATATTATAGATTTTGAAAAGTATGGTTTAGGAAGTTTTATAGAATATTATAGAACATTAATGAAGTTCAATACCCATCATCATGGAATCCCATTAGTGCTACTACTACCATCCTCTTTCTTTTTTTAATTTATAAATATAAATATATACTGCAGGATGCAACCCTAGGTCAAATAGCACATTAAATCTGTTTCCTGGATTGCACTAAATGCTTCACTGTCACTGAAACTTTGGTATGCCACATTTATACCAATTCTTTTTACTTCTTATTTTAGACATCCAGTCAAAGAATCAAACTCGATTTTTCAGACTTGACTTTTGTACTACTCTGCCCAAGAGGTCTTGAAGTATCCAATAATTCTTCATTTTATAAGTGTTTGTATTGTTTTCAAAACAGCGCTAACAGACTTTGCACTTCTGTGTTATGCAACCACTGAATTGGTACACATACATTTGGAGCTTGGTAGTATTCTCACAGGGAGTGATGTGATGTCTTCC
Organism: Protopterus annectens; assembly: GCF_019279795.1. Lineage (NCBI taxonomy): Eukaryota > Metazoa > Chordata > Ceratodontiformes > Protopteridae > Protopterus > Protopterus annectens. The sequence goes on from NC_056735.1 coordinate 702,539,651, forward strand.
CCTTTCAAAAATACATTTTTATAATCACTGTAAGTATTTTAGAATGACATAAGGCATTCACTGAAATTACCTTTGACTAGTCAACACAAATTTGTAAAGTTTACTGCATCTTGCTTGGTCTTGCTTTGGCAAAGTGAAATCACATCACTATTTTCCACTCCTTTGGTACTACCAAGTTATTCCACAATTTTTTATAGTGGTCATCATGTGCTATTACTATCCCTCTCTGTTTCTTTTTCTTTTTTATTTCAAAATTCTTAGTTTATTCCAATATGGTTTATTTGTGTTTTCTACCTCCTAATTTTAAGAGTTCATTCAGAAACTGTTATTGTGTAAAAGGTTTGATATCCATCAAACTGTAAATAATATACCTGTTGTCTAGGCTAGATGCCTACCACCCTTCTTTTGTGAATAGTGGACAAAAACACATAAATACTACCTGTACTATAGCATCTCAAACAATTGCAGATCAGAAGAAGAGTCAGACTTTTATTAGTACTGACAAAACCTATTGCTGAAGATTTGCCATCAGTAAATTATAACATAGGATCATAGGAAGTTACTAGGCTGATGGCCCTAGGGCTCTTACAAGCCTAGCCAAGTTCTACCCTTACATACATGATCAGCACACATTGCCCCTGTCCAAGATGTCCAAAAAGGAGACAGGTGGAACTCCTGTGGTGAAATTATGGTTACCCATCCAATCGTCCAGATTGCATTTGAAGAGGGACAATGAGGTGCTGTGTTTAACATGAAGCGGGATTCTGTTCCAAAGGTGTGGTAACCTCTGGGAGACAAATATGTCTGTCCAGCAGGTTCTATTAATGTCACATGCCAGGTTAAGGTCTTTAGAGAGAGTAACCCGTGTACCATTTGACTTACTGATATGCAGCATTTCCAATAAAGCAGGGTCAGAGATTGCCTTGTATGCAAGACAGAGATCACCTTTTAGTAGTCTGTATGAAACTGAATAAAGTGACTGATTTCAGATGATCCAAATAGATCAGATGTTGAAGACCTTGAATTTTCCTTGTGAGGAACCTTTATGGTCTTTCCAATTGCTGCAAGTGTTTGGAAAGGTACATACCAAAAGGGGCATTGAACTCAATTATTGACCTGGTGAGGGAAAAGTACAGGGAGGTTGCAACTTTTTTTTCTGGTGGCAATACCCTTACTTATGAGATGAGCAATATAGAATGCCTTTCTTACCATTGTGGAGACATGGTGGTCAAAGGTAAGGTTCCTGTCAACTTGTGTGCCCAGGTCTCTTACCACTGAGTGTGTACTTAAGGTGTTGCTACTGATGTGGTATTTAGAAGGAGGATCGCCCTTACCGAAAGGGATGATAATACTTTTTTTTGCATTGGATTTAAGGCTATGACTTTGGCACCAATCATTTCCTTGTGTAAGACCCTATTGTAGGATGTTGACATTATTTGGATATTCTATGAAGGCTCCCAGTTTGCAGTAATCAGCAAACTTTGTCAGCCACAGACCATTCATTTTGCTTGCTCTTCAGATAACTAGAATACAGACAGTAGAGATCCCAAGACTAATTCCTGTGGAATACCTGTGGTTACAGGTCTGCTGTTGACATATTTTCCCTATTTTCACTATATGAGTTCTATCAGTGAGCTAGTTAGTGACCCATCTAACGATATAAGGGTTGATACCTAGTTGGGTGGGTTTCTCAATGATTCCTGAGTGAGGGATAGTGTCAAAAGCCTTGGTTAAGTCTAGGTAGGCTATATGCACAGATTTCCCCACATCCAGGGTCTTGGTGACTGTCTCAAAGAAGTCCATTAGGTTTAACAGGCATGCTGTCCCTTTGACAAATCCAAACTGAGTAGGGTCAAGTGTTTGGAGATCATTTATATCTTTGCAAATAAGGTCCATTATAATTTACTCCCGGGGTCAGTGGAGGCACCACCTTTGTGAAAGGAATAATGGTGGCTATTTTCCATTCAGCTGGGACAACGCCGGTCCTTAAACTATAATTGAAAAGGGTACTCAATGGTGTTGCTAATTCTTGTTGGAGCCCATGTAGGACGCAGCCTGGGATGTTATCAGGTCCCATAGATGCTATGTTTTTGGCCTTAGAGAGGGCATTTATGACTTGCTTTTTAGAGATCCAAGGTAGGGGACAGGTGGTAGGGATATCATGGGTATGTGTGGCAGGGACAGGGGACATACATCTCAACCTCTTAGAGCAAGAAATCTAGACAAAGCCATAAACTACGGGGGACAAAGGACCCAAAACAGGGACATTTTTGAAATATTGCTCTTACAAACTTAGACATTTGATAGAATAATAGGTTTTACATTCACATGAATATCCTGAAGAGCATGAAGTTTGAAACTCAAATGTCTGTCATTATTTTCTGACTTCAGTCTGCAATGACATGCCAATGATTTGCCAGAAAACCAGCATTTTATGAGGAAAAGATAGAAAATGTGAGGCAAAATCTGGACATTCTGCAAAAATCTGTACAGTTAAGAGGTATGGGGAGTGAATTTTTTCACAGAACCTGTAGGCCAACAGGTTAGCTATGTCCAGAGGCTCAGTATATGTGGTATCATTAACTAGCAGTTCAGCACAAATCTGGGGCTTTGCTTTTAGGTTACAGATGTAACTAAAGAAAGCCTCATGGTTGTCCTTAGTTGAGGAAGCTAATTTGGATTTGTAGTTTGCTTTGGAGGACTTCACAAGAAGTCTTATTTACTTGTTTAAGCTGAGGAAGAAGTGTTTGCAGTTCAGGGCTCACTCCCTCTTACTCTGAGACAGCAATTGCTTCCTCTTATTGTAACGCCTGTTAATAACAGTTGTCCACCAGGCAGGTTTGCTCTTCCTTGAGGCCGAGTTAATGCAGTTACATAGGTGTTTGTATAAAGCATTGGTGTAGAACTCGGCATAGTTGCCAGTTCCATCTGGGGGAGGTGCATTGAAGCTATTTCTACCATCCTGTAAGAGGTTAGAATCTTCTTTGGAGACATTTTTTAGTTTAGTTGCTGTGTGATAGTTACTTTGAATGAGACTGATCTGTGGTCAGATCTCACCAGGGAAGACCTTAAAATGGGGGTGCTACCGTGGTTCCCCATATTGGTAAGCACCAGACCCAGGATGTTGGCACCCCTTTTGGGGATGTTAACCAGCTGGTCCAGGGAATTAGAGTTAATGGAGGTGAGAAACCTTAGGGCAAATGAGTTTAAGCAAGAGTAATTTACCTAGTCAATGGATGGGTAGTTAAAGTCACCCAAAACCATGGTGTTCGGATATATCTTGATAGACTCAAGTATATCCAAACAGAGAGAGTTGGTGTCCTGATTCATAGTGAGAGTGCTATAGCTGGCAATGGTAAATGCAATGCTGGATTTTGAAGATGTTTGTGAATAAGAATAAAGCAATATATATATATAGGTTTACCGCTAAATGGTTGAAACTGAATTGGTTGAACACATAATATTAACTTATCAAAGGTTGAAATAAAATTAGTCTAAACACACAATGTTAAAAGTATCAAATTTGCCCATTTCTGCACTGTAGTGCAATCTTGGAGTTGATATATTTAAGTAGGGAGGGGTTGTGGTGGGTGCAGCCCCCCACATGGGGGGTGCAAGGGGGCGTAGACCCCCTGCAAAATAGTAGAGTTGATCTCATTGCTTTTTCAATGAAATGATTGTAGACATTTTGATAATTCAATGTTTTGGGTTGAGATGTTATTTTTCAACCAAATAACAATTAGATATTATGAAATTCAACATTATGTCGGTAAACCATGTATAAAAAATATATATATATATATATATATATATATATATATATATATGTGTGTGTGTGTGTGTGTGTGTGTGTGCGCACGCACGCGTGTGTGTGTGTGTGCATTCAGACAAAAAAGGAATTCTCATATATATATATATATATATATATATATATATATATATATATATATATATAAAGTAAATGTTACAGAGCTACTGTTCTGTCATTAGGTAATCACACTACCCCATAACCTGTGAGAGATGCACTTATTTAGCCAAACTGGAGATAAAGCTCTCTCCAACCAAGACTGAACTTGATAGTCAACAGGAGAAGGTAAACACTTGCACCACACAACACATTGTCCCACTAAACCTACACCTCCAAAATCCACATATAGAAACACAAAAACATTTGCGGAGGCTCTAAATAATAATCTGCACAAGCAACAGAGACCTCCAAAGCAGAAACGCAGGCAAACTACCACCACCAACACAACCCAAATGACGCATAGCCCACAGACTCAATGTGCCACTCAACCACAGTCCATAAGGCAAAACAACATACCCAACACACTAGTCATAGATGACTCTATAGTCAGGCACACTGATGTCCCACTCACCAGGGTAAACAAAGAGAAGGTTACTGTCAGCTGCCTGTGGGGTGTCAGGATCTGCCACATAACCCATGCACTCAAGTCACTCCACAACAAATACAAATATGACTCTGTGATTGTCCATGTTGATGTGAACGACCTGAGATGTACCTCCCTGGACTACATGAAAAGAAACATGGAAGAACTCTCTGATCTTGTAGCCCAGGCAGGTATGACCCTAGCCCTGAGTAGCATCCTGCCATCACCCAGAATGATACCGCATTACAAGGACAAAATGATTGACTTCAACAACTGCCTAAGCTTCTGATGTAATTCTAAGGGGATCCAGTATCTGTCTGCCTGGGACAACATGGTCGACAGACCATGATGCTTTGCTAGAGATGGCCTGCACCTGTCACCCCTGGGATTCTGGATACTGGTAAAGGCTCTTGCCACCCCTATAGTGCCTTTTTTAGGCAAGGTTCAAATGACAAATTCACCACCATAACCGGAACAGGCAAGCAAAAACTGAGTGTAATGCTACTCAATGCTAAATGTCTAAATCTCAAAATGCACTCACTCGAGGCACTCCTTAAAATGGAGAACATCGATGTCTGTGCAGTGACTGAGACTTGGTTTAAGGCTCCAGAGAGCACCCCATGTGTTACCAGGCTATAACTCATACCACACTTTTTGACCATCTAACCTGGACCGGAATACCAAAGGAGGAGGTGTGTCCATATTCATTAATGATATCCACACCTCCAGGCTAGTTGCTCAGCATAATTCATCTGGGGTTATCCAAGTGCAACTAACTCTGGGCAAAACTGCAATCCAAATTGTAGCTTGCTACAGATCCCCCAACCACCATGCCCCAGGATTCCCACTCCTCTTTTCTTGATATACTAGAAAATATTAGGGTTCAACCAAACGCCTTAATATTGGGTGATTTTAACTACCTCACCATTAACTGGGAAAACTACTCATGTACCAACACCTTAGCTCAGCACTTTCTGGAATTTATAAATTCCAGTGCTCTGGATCAACTTATCCACACCCCCACCAGGGGCAACAATATCCTAGACCTAGTCATTACCAACATGAGTGACCAGTATTCCACACCTGAAGTCAACAAAACCACGGTAAAAAATTTCTCCAAAGCCAACTTCATGCTTCTTAAGACAGAAGTGGTGAACTTCATGACACTCATGCAGATGGACAATACAGTTATGACTGCTGAATCCTACACAAATGCACTCTATAAGCACTTACACGAGGGCATGGATCATGCTATCCCAAACAGAACCAAGACGCTATCCTCCAAAAAAAGGAAGCCAATCTGGTTGTCCCCTGCCATAAACAAACTCTACAACAGAAGGAAGAAATTGTTGCAAAATAGAGTAAAATCCCATGAGTGGAGGAGCTCCCTGGTCAGCCTGAACAAGAAGCTGAGATCCCTTATAAGATCCTCAAAAACTAGCTATGAAAACAAGATTTCCACTGATTCTAAGGACAACTACAAAGCATTCTATAGCTATGTCAAGAATCTCAACGGCAACACCTAGATCTGCTCTGAGTTACAGCACAATGGCACAAACATTACAGAACCAACTGATTGACAACATCCTGGCAGATAGGTTCAGTGCTAACTTTACCCCCCTCTCACCTTCTAAAGGGCCCATATCTATACAGGAAGAATGCAGAGTCCCTGTAATCACAACTTCACAGGTAAAAGCAGCATTCTCTAAAGCCAAAAACACAGCATCCATGGGACCGGACAACATCTCAGGCTGCATTTTACATGAACTTCAGAATGAACTTCCTCCCCACCTAAGCACCATGTTCAATCATAGCCTCACATCAGGCTTTGTGCCCACTGAATGGCGCACAACAACAGTTATCCCACTCCACAAAGGGGGAGCCACCACTGATCCTGATCCTAACTATCGCCCTATTAGCCTGACGAGCCTGGTCTGCAAGGCCATGGAACGTATCATCATGAAATTCATAAACAAAGACATTAGTAACCTCCAAACTCTGGACCCCACCCGGTTTGGGTTTGTGAAAGGCAGATCTTGCCTCCTGAACCTGGTCAACTTCTTTGAGGCAGTCACCAAAGCCGTAGACGAGGGTAAGGTGGTTCACATGGCCTATCTTGACCTCGCCTAGGCTTTCAACAATATCCCCCATTCTGGAATTATAGCTAAACTCACTAAACTAGGTATAAATCCCTATGTCACAAGATGGGTTGCAAACTGGCTCACTGACAGAACCCACACTGTAAAAGTTGCAGACTCCAAATCTGAATTCAAACCAGTGACAAGTGGAGTACCACAGGGTTCAGTCCTGGGACCTCTCCTGTTTGGTATCTACTTCTCTGAAGTATAGGCTAACACAGAACGTCTCTGGCTAATGAAGTTCACAGATGACTGCAAACTAGGAGCTATAGTCGAGTCCCCAGATGATGTGGACATCCTACAGAAGGGCCTCACTGTGATAGATGCCTGGTGCCAGAACCATGGCCTCAAGCTCAGTGCCAAAAAGTGCATTGTTATCCTCTTTGGTAAAATCTCTGTACTCATAAACTACCACATAGGTGGCAGTCTTCTTAACACCGAATGTGTGATAAGCGACCTTGGGACCCAGGTGGACAGTAGTCTCTCCTTTGATAATCACATTGCCACAGTAGTCAGGAAATCCTTCCACATGGCACACCTCATCACAAAAGGATTCTCATACAGGAAAAAAGAGGTCAGTGTTCCCCTCTACTCAACACTCATTACACTAATTATAGAGTACAACACCCCCTTTGGAATGTACCTCACAAGACATCTGCAGCAGCTGGAAAGGCCAAAGAAGTACCTCACAAAGAGAATTCCTGGCCTCAAACAAATGCCCTACACTGATCATCTCAAAAAACTCCATATTTACTCTGTAGCATATCGCCTAATCTGAGGTGATCTCTGCCTAACATATAAAGCTATGTCAAACCCAGAGCTGTTGGACATGCTACACCTAATGAAATCCCAATCCCTCCGAGCTACACACTCTAGGGACCTAAATCTTGTCACCAAAATAAACAGGACTTGCTGGAGGGATAGATTCCTGTCCCAGAGACTTTCCATACTCTGGAACAAGCTACCCATCTATGTCAAGCAAAGTTCCTCATTAACACTCTTCAAGAAAAATCTTGATGAGTGGATGGGAAATAGGAAATACACCCCAGAGATTACTTCTGTGACACTGCTTGACAGGGGCACAGGAAATTAACTTTCCTGGGTTGGAGTAAGCCAAGGAACTTTGTTGACTAGGCTTACTTAGGCCCTTGGGCTGATAGCCTAGTACCTACCTATGAACCTACCTATGAACCTATAAACTACTTAAGTCTCCAAAGTTACTAGGCTTTGCTAAGAAAAGCACTACAGAGCCACCTCAACTGAACCTTATATTAACAGTTATGGTTCAAACAAGTTAAATAGGAAATACATGTTTACATTTCATGTTTGCAGTCATTTCTTTCAAATGAAGATGTAGCTTAGCTGTTTAGAAATATGCAGTTCCAACAATATGATAGCAATGTGCCAAAAATGGCATTTTGAACAAAACATGCAGTTATGCTTTTATTTATTTTTTTACCAAAGAAAAAGAAGTATATATTTTTGAAAGCTGATAATACTGTGGCTGGCAAATGTGTTTTCACACTATTCATTCATACGGGAACAGATAAAGTTTACTCATTCTGAAAGGGAATCCTGTTTGCGCTTGTTTTCTAGGTTAGTTTGATTGCATCAATAACAGAGCAAGAGAGTCACCTAAAATCCTATAAAATAAAACAGAAGAAATGATACACTGGTCCACTGACAGAAAACACTGAAATGCAGAGATGACCGGATACATTTTACTAGACTGATGTAATTGTTACAGAAAAATCTACTCAACTTCTGGAAAAATGTCTCATGTAGTCCAAAAGCTTGAGTAGGCTGTACTGTAAAACCTATGTTTGTCCAATAAACTGGTCACACCACGTCTGCTGTGTTCCAATAGCTCAGCTATTGCAAGGCATTTTGGTTAAGACATGCTTAAAACCCAGGTCTCCAGTTTGCAAGTCAGTACTGGATTATTTGAGGACATTGCCTCTAAAGAGTATGGCTATACAGTTGCCACACAGAAATTTTAATTGCGTGTTTATGAGACTTATCTTTCTGTCTAATGTTGTTAGCACTGAGAACATTTTTGTTTCCATTATATTGCTATAAATAGAATATGTGTACACACAGTATTCCCAAAGGTGGATGACAAAGTCAGAAACTGTCCTGCTGTGATGCTGTGCTTTTCAAAATGATAAGGCTTTTGGTATGATAGTTTATCACAATGATTAAAGGCACTGATTTCAAAATATCCACACACGGATTTTGCTTGAATATCTCACAGCCAGATATAAATAATTATTTGCTTCTGTTCTGTCACTGTAAGGTTTTCAAAAATTTCAAATATTATTAAATTCAAGTGACCATTAGAATTGATTGGATCTATGTCTGAATAATGTAGTTACCACAACAGACATTTTACCTAGTAAACTAGAATGCCAACTTTGTTTACAATCTGGTTTACTCAGAATTTGGAGTTTTTATAAAAAAGTTCCATGTTATCCTGCCTTATGTTGTTTTATCTCAACAGTTTAAACTCTCACGATTAATATTTAAACTGTAAACAATAGTGACTTTCTGATGCCTGTCATTCATTATTCATTTAGTCTACTTCTATTTGCATTTTCATGTAGTATCCTCTTTTATTATTATTGAAGTATTACTTTAAGAGGTTTAATCACGGAGTACCAAAACTGTCCCTAATGTGCTGCATAAGATATTGATTTAAGGCATCTGGTTAAGACAGACGGATTTGTTTATGCAGTTATTTAAAACGTTTTCACACAGAAAGATACAATGACCTAGTCATGGTTAATTTCCAGCTATGTCCTAGGGGAGAGCAAAACTGAACAGACAGTGTTAGTATACAGTGGAAGTTTTCCTTTCACTCAGTTTACATGAACTGGTCTGGGGCAGGCTAAGGACTCCCCATCCCAACATTCTTTTTGAAATTTAGCTGTAGTTACTTTTGTTTATCTTAAGAATAAGAAAAACACAACAGAGTAAAAAAGCAGCAAGATCCAAAGTGAAAATAGAATCAAACTGGGGCCACAAATGGAGGGGGAAGAAAAGTTATAGCATATGATTTTAATTGCTCATCACTGTGTTTTCTTTCCAGCTGTGATATTGTCTGACTTGACCAACCTCAGTGACACATCAGAATATAGTTCCTTTGTCATTGCCTGCTGTGTTTATTCATAACAGTCTAATTCTCATCAGCTAGTTCCATTTCGCACTTTGCATTCTTCCAGCAGGTGGGCACAAACACTCTGTCTCATAGGTTAACATTTGAGTGTTATTAAGATGAATTTAATGGCAGACCCAGCCTTAATATAATCACCCACAGCAGTGATGGTCAGTACCCATCATCCTAGTCATACAGGAATAGTTTGGCTTTCATTTTTTTTTTTTGTTATGACAGGATTTATAGAAACATGATAATGCTTCCACAGACTGGAAATGTAACAGGCATTTCTCTTCAACTGGCATTTCACCCCATAAGAAAAACAGGAATAGCCATATGCTTTTACACTTTTTTCCTCCAGTATAAAGTGTATGCCTCTGAATTCTATTCTTCATGCATAGAGACTACTTAAATATATAGGGTTTACACAAAAAAACCCAAAAAACGGCACAGTTTGGCCATTTATGCATACGCAGAGCTTTCTTTGCATGTCTTACTTTAGATAGTGAGCTGGAATCCTGGCAACTGAATGGATGAGGGATGCAGATTTAGTAGTTCATTGCTAGCTTTCCATTCTTGAGTAAGGGTGCTGTTAGAGGTACAACAACACAACACTTACTGGGGACTGAGAGAAACAACACCCCTTCATCTAATGGATTCCTTGGGAATGCAGAAGAGGCTGACAGAAATGTGGGGATACATATGTGCTGTTTATAGATAACTTCTACATCTGTACTTTGGGACTTCAGATAATCAGATGTAAAAACACCAGCAAGCAGTGTGTGATGATTATCCTGGTTATATTGTACATCTGCTACTTGGTAATAAAAGAATCATCACACAATGTTATTAATTACGGAAGAGCAGAAGATGATAGGAGAGGAAGCCGCAGTGTGTGTTATCTGCAACACTTAGGTAGGCCACATCAGTGTGTTGTGTGCAATACCTAGGTAGGCCACATCAGTGTGTTGTGTGCAATACCTAGGTAGGCCACATCAGTGTTTATCTGCAATACTTAGGTAGGCCACATCAGTGTGTTATGTGCAATGCTTAGATAGGCCACATCAGTGTGTTATGTGCAATACCTAGGTAGGCCACATTAGTGTGTTATGTGCAATGCTTAGATAGGCCACATCAGTGTGTTATGTGCAATGCTTAGATAGGCCACATCAGTGCGTTATGTGCAATGCTTAGATAGGCCACATCATTGTGTTATGTGCAATGCTTAGATAGGCCACATCAGTGCGTTATGTGCAATGCTTAGATAGGCCACATCAGTGTGTTATGTGCAATGCTTACATAGGCCACATCAGTGCGTTATGTGCAATGCTTAGAGAGGCCACATCAGTGTGTTATGTGCAATGCTTAGATAGGCCACATCAGTGTTTATCTGCAATACTTAGGTAGGCCACATCAGTGTGTTATGTGCAATACCTAGGTAGGCCACATTAGTGTGTTATGTGCAATGCTTAGATAGGCCACATCAGTGTGTTATGTGCAATGCTTAGAGAGGCCACATCAGTGTTTATCTGCAATACTTAGGTAGGCCACATAGACCCACAGAGTTTATTAACTGCCTTAAACATGTATATACATACATCAGAATCTGGACAGCTCAAATGTCAGCCATCTCTTGAGAAGAGACCTATCATGTAAGCGGTCATGCTTTATAACTGTTATGCAAAGGAATATTGAATTATTGCAGGATGTCTGGCATATCTACAGGTCAACATAACCAGAATTAAAGAAAAAAAACAAAACAAAATTGAAAGCAATCTACAAGTCCTGTACAGAAAGAAAAAGACATATAAAATTGTACAGGAAAACTTAGAATAACTTGAACTAAAATGCTAAATGCAACACAAATGTTTGCTGTGAGAGGATATCAAAAAACAAATGCTTATGTGATCTGGAGTGGCTTTCACTGTAAATGATGTTGTATGACTAACTACCAGATTATCTTAGAGAAAGGCATATGCATCTAAAGTTCTCAGAGAAGTCTTCCAAGGAAATTAGAAGTTAGACCTCAGATTGTTGATAAAAATATTCCATATGGAAAACGACTTCCTTCTGATATATTCATAACACAAGAAATGCTAAATGTGGTACAATTAGTCTTAACAACAAGCCAGAAGATAAGGCTGACAGGATGTAGATAACGACAATATCGATAACAAATCTGTTTAGACAGCGTTTATTTGAGAATGTAATTCACTGTCAGAATATTACATAAGTAAATACAAAGACACAAATACTTCAGAGACATGAATATTATAAAGTGGTTGATGACTATGGGCAGAAAGTGAAAAAAATGTCTTGGTGTCATGCACAGTACAAGCTTCCCTGTAAATAAGTAGCTATTAATAATTTATTAATAATATATGCTTTGCTATATCACTAAATGAACTTATTGAATGTGTGTGTGGGGGTGCAGACATGCTTGTTGCGTCTTTCAACTTCAGACATGCTAATGTGGTTTATTTATTTTTTTTTGCTTTTCCTATTCCTTCTCTTTCATACAATGCACTGTGTCCAAGAAGATAAGATTGTATTGTTCCAACTGCTCCTGCATAATTTGTCATGCATTTATAGTGGCAATACTAAAAAGTATTGTTTACTTTCAAAATCTCTGGTCATGGTGTCATAGTCTTGCATTCTTAACTTTTTATCAACACTGGATTGAGCACTTTTGTTCATCTGAAAAAAGAGCTGAAATTAATTTGCCTTTTTGAGGACTTCTTCCTGTTACTTCTGCCAGCTTCAGTTCCTTAATCTCTCAGATTACTTCATTTTAAAACATTCTATTTCACCACTCTCTTCATCTTTGACACATTGCCTAGCTTGTCTGTTCACAGTAAACTTGGAACTCCACAGATTTAACAGGTGCACAACCTCAACTGGAGGAAAAAAAATGAACTGCAGGCATTTTGCCTTCAAAGCTTTTCCTGGGCCAAAAATCTTAATTGAATTGGACCATATCATGTGAGAGCCTGGGAGACAGATTCATAAAGAAAGTATTTTGAAACAGCATGCGGATACCTGGCACAAATGTACAGTGGAAGCTGAAGCTGAACAGCACAGTAAGAAACAGCTAAGTCATGCTTTAGTTATATGTGACAGTGCAGAAATTATTCTGCAAGGTGGGAACTATACTCTGACATGTGGAGAATCATGGCAGAGGTAGGTACTTTTTAAGGGAAATTAGAGAAGGTCAAACATAAATAAAAGTGGTGGGTGACTGAAGAACAGGATCAGTGTTTGCATTGACAGAAACTATGCTAGAGGGAAAAATAGAGGCCTATGCCTATCCCCAGAGGAATGATGGGTAGATGATCTTGTCAGATACCTGGATTGTAGCAAAGGCTAGATGCTTGATGTATGAGTAGGTAGACAATGGTATGGTGGGAAATATTATATGATATATACAGTGGGGAGTGCGCTCTTGCCATATTAGATGGCAGCATCAGTAGTGTATGGAGATGCCTGGAGCTTTAATGTTCTCTCCAGAGCCAGATCAAAGAAGTAATTCTTGTTGGACCCGGATACAGTTTAGGTAAAGGATGACAATTCTGTATGGAAATAGAGTGGATGGGGACATAAGCCCATGCATTTGAAACACCTTTATTTCATGACAGTGCACCCCTTCTGGCAAAAGAAAAGAAACTATAACATGCATTCTAATGTCTGTCCTTCCTGGACTAGAGATAGTCATGCTAAAAGAGTGATTGAGTTTAATGAAAATATTGACTAACATGCTAGGCCTAGACAAGTGGAAGGGCTAAAGGAATGTTTCAGATATGCTGGGAAATGTGGTAAGAATTAGCAGATTACTTTAGCTGAAGGAGAGAAAGGGAACATCAGAAATTATGTGCATTATCTAGAAGTACCAAAATGCTCTTTACTAAAGATATTATTAATCAAAAAAGCAAACATTCATACTGCCACATTGGGAGGGCAAAGCAGATCAGGCAGAGATGGGGACAAATGGAACTGTGATTAGAAAATAATCAGAAAAGGAACTCAACGTGTTTTCAAGGAGATAAGGTAGAAGACACAGATAAGCCACCTCCGTGGGTATTAAAAGTGATGTCATATCATCTTTGTAATTGTAGTGGTTATAGAAAACATGAGCAGGTGATGGTGATTCCTTTGCAAAAACAAAAAGTAGACATAATAAGGAAGTGGGTAATTAAAGCACCATTAAAATCTTTCTTCCTTTCTGGGACACGTCAGGTAAAAACTTTCTGCATGACAGATTGGTGGAGTTTCTGAATGTTAATTCTCTTCATGAAGGCAGACAACATGTTTTACACAGAGGTAATGTGCTTGTGCAGTTAAATACAGTCTTGTCACAGGTAGAAAAAAGGTCCGCCTACCTGTACACAAATGAAAATACTGAAAGTATAAAAAATAGATGAATGGGATAAACTACTGTCTTTTTAGTATTATAATGACCTTTTGATTTGGTTTGAAGGTATGCCAAAACTGGTTTTCTGTTGTTATTTTACCATCTTAAAAAGCCTTGCCATGATTGCTTCTTGTGCTTTAATGAATAAATGTCTAATACCAGTAATACATAGGTTAATAGGCAGGCAGTCTAGGAGGCCATTAAAGAGTCTAGCCCAGTTTCCCTATTGCCGCAAAGCATTGTCTGGTTAAGGGATTTAATCAAAGTCGCAAAGTAGGCAAATGAAGGCTGAGAGAAATCAAACTCTCTATCACAGTAAGAATCTCATTAATAGTTCTTAGCCTTAATCCTCTACACTATAGCTCATAACCTTAATAAACTACACTATAGTTCATAACCTTAACCCTCTACACTATAATTCATAGCCTTAATAAACTACACTATAGTTCATAACCTTAACCCTCTACACTATAACTCATAACCTTAATAAACTTCTCTATAGTTCATAGCCTTAATCCTCTATTGCCTGGTTAAGGGATTTAATCAAAGTCACAAAGTAGGCAAATGAAGGCTGAGAGAAATCAAACTCTATCACAGGAAGAATCTCATTAATAGTTCTTAGCCTTAATCCTCTACACTATAGCTCATAACCTTAATAAACTTCATTATAGTTCATAACCTTAACCCTCTACACTATAATTCATAGCCTTAATAAACTACATTATAGTTCATAACCTTAACCCTCTACACTATAACTCATAACCTTAATAAACTTCACTATAGTTCATAACCTTAACCCTCTACACTGTAGTTCATAGCCTTAATACACTACACTATAGTTCATAATCTTAACCCTCTACACTATAGTTCATAGCCTTAATAAACTACACCATAGTTCATAACCTTAATCCTCTACACTATAGTACATAACCTTAATCCTCTGCTCTATAGTTCATAGTCTTAATCCTCTACACTAACAGCAACCTCATTTATAACTTGCTGTGATCGAGTCACTAACGAGCTAAGCAAATCATATAGTTGAGATGTATCTGTTTTTCAGGAAGCCTTTTGTTACTGTGCGTCACATGTTTTTAGCTAGAAAATTAATAGGTATAAAGTAAGGTCAAAAATGTTGCCATATGTTTGAAACTGGTTGTGAACTTAAAACAGAAAGTTGCCTTTAGGGAGACAGAAAGAGAACCTCCTGAAGAAAAAAAAAAAAAACAAAAGCTAGATCTCAGTAAGCAGTGGATTACCTCAGTGTTCAGTGCTGGGACTACTCCATTTGACTACATTTGTGTTGGATATCACACCAGGTTTGGAGAGCAACATCTTATATGCTGATGATACACATTCTGATGTGGTAAACATGGACAGAGAGATTTCACTATAAAAGTAACAAATGGCACTTTGGGAAAATGTGAATGGAAACAAAGGAAAACATTCAATCCTTATGAAGTGTGTTTAGCTAGGATAATGAAAGAAGATAATATGGAGGTAATAATAGTCCATAATCTGAATCATACCATACAATATTGAAAGGAAGTGATGAAGGCAGATAATGCACTAGGGAGAAAAACAAAATAAATGGATTAGCTACACACTGAGGTCATTCTTCCACTATGCACAGTAATGGTAAGGCCACATGTGGACCACTGCATACATTTCTGAAGGCCACACAGTCAACGGGAAGTAGGAAAGATACTGCATGGGAACTCACTGCAAAACCTGGTCAGACTGAACAGACTGAGGATCATTTGCCTTTGGCAAATTCAGATGTCCACCTATTCAAAGCTGACCAACACAAACAAATGCAGAGCCATTGGTTAATATTTGAAATGTTTAAAGAAATTAGTGCTATATGATGTATTACATTCAGCTTAAGATACAAAACTAGCATCTCCACTTCTAGAAATATACAGCTCTCTACCTAATGGGGTTAGTCATAAGACATGTGAGGATTCCTTGAGAGCAGTATGTGCCCTATGATGTGCACGGCAAAAATGTAGACACACTACTGAAGAAAACAGAAAGTTCTGCTATTTCTGCACATCAGAGATAGTTTGGTTTTAATAGGATGAGAGTGTGTATGTAAAGGTTAGTGCCTGGGGACTATACTATATTAATTTTTGGGGAATTCAACATAAATTTCATTTACTTTTTTTGAATTACAGTTGAAAGTGGCTGATAGAGGTCCATTAAAGAATATATTATGACATTTGACTTAATGTTCCTCCCACAGGAGTCAAGTCACAAACAGAACTGACCAGGATATGAGAATATGCTAGAGATTTAAGATGGTCCAAATGATCTGAAAACTTGGCAGTTCATATAGCTACACACATAGGTGATTTTCAATATAAATAGCACAGTTATAATAAAATATTACATGTAGAGCTGCACACAAAAAAATCACCAATGGTAAAACAAGTCAGGTGGGAAAAGGGTGTCTGTGAAGCAGTTATGAACATGTTAACATTTCTACCTCATAGTGAACGTCCATCCAGTTTGTTCCCAGCTGAGGTGTTGAGTCAGCACATCTTCCCTGCACAAGTTTTCACAGGGAACTCCAGTTTTTCCGACATTCCAAATACATGCCATAGGTGATCTGGTATTTCTCCAAACTGCCAATTACTTGTGCATGCCTTTCATAAGTGTATGTGCTTGTGTGCCTACGTGTGTGTGTGTGTGTGTGTGTGTGTGTGTGTGTGTGTGTGTGTGTGTGTGTGTGTGTGTGTACATGTGTGTGCGTGTGTGTGCGTGTGTGCGTGTGCGTATGCGTGTGCGTGTGTGTGTGTGTGTGCGTGTGCGTGTGTGTTCTACAAATACCAGCATCATATGCAGGGCTGCTTACTTTGTTTTACACCCAATGAGTCCTAGAATATACTCTAGCTTTTCTGCAACCTTGAATTTGATCAAGCGAGTACATGGAAAATGAATGAATGAGTGAATGAATGAATAAATCCACTGCAGATCAGAGATGGTTAGAGAGCTTTCAATACAGCCTTAAAGAATGATTGATATTTTGTAACTCTCATAACAAGTTTGTTGGCTAGTATGCAGTGAATCCAGTAAACAATATGAGTTACTGAGGTAGTACAGGAAAATGTCATTGGGACAGATGATCACACCGAGATGATGAAAATGGAGGCAGCAGCCATTCTAGCTTTATAAATTTAAGTTCATAAGCTGGATTCATAAATGTAAGTGTACATCATGCACCAATAGGGAAAGCAAGAGTGGTGAAGCTGGGGAGGAAGCCAGTTCAGGGAGCTGCACAAGATGTCAGATGACCTAGCTACCATTCTAGGTTAAATGATGCATATGACATGATCTCAGCTACTCTGAGCATGAAAATTGATGAGATACTAAGATAAAATTACCCTGAAGTTGTACAACATTAAGTAAACAAGCAATCTATTTTTTGGATGAGATATTCTATCTGTCTGAGTTGGTGGTAGCTCAGGTGGATGTGAAAGATCTTACGGCACTTGTCAAAACGAGTAGGGTTTTCTTTATCTATGGCATATTTATATAGTCACACAAGTTTCATAATTTCTGAAGTACTCAGTTTTGTATAATTTACAGACATAATCTTTATTTAACCCCCCCACTCCCTTTTTGTCACAAACAAAATTTATTTTCTTCAATCTTCCTCTTGCATCCCAATGCTTCTTATAGAATAATCCAGTACCTTTCATTATACAGAAACCACAGACAGGGTACCAAAATCTTGTGTATCTTATCCTCTGTCCCTACATATGCAGTCATCTCTGTGCCAATATTTTCTGAACAGCTATACCCATACAGTCTACCTTTTCCCCAAATTCCTTTCATTTATTGCAGGCTTGGAAAGCATGTATTATAGTTTCCTCTGTCACACATTGGTCTTGATTCAGACATTTATAACACACTGTGCAATCCTGTTTGTAGCAGGATTGCTCCATGGGTTATCCTAGAGTAATTCAGACACTGTTTTAGTGCTATAGTGTTAAAAGGTTACAGTCCAAAGTGCTACACTGTACTCACTGCCAAAGGTTGCGGGCAAATGTAGCAGTCCAGAGGTGCAGCTAATGTTACTTAGCCATACACACTTCAATAGAACATTTTGCCAGGTCTAGAATATCAAAGTAATGGCATTAATTGTTTAGTGAAGCAAAAAAAGTGTATGCTATTTTTTGATGGTATACACCCATTCATTTCTATGGCAGGACAGGGACTATTAGCATAGCAGGAGGTCAATAATCGAAGATATTTCTGCTTGTTTGCGTCTGCCTGTCTGTGTGAACATACATGTAAGTTTGTGTGTATGTTTGTATTTGTGAGCATGTGTGTGTGGGTCTCTGGGTGTATGTCTTTGTGTGCGCATGTATGCTGACTTGTATGCGTATGTATGAGTGTTGCTGCATGTGTGCATTTGTGTCTGTAAGTTAATATGTGTTTATAGGTGCCTATGCAACTTTGTTTAGTGGACTGGTCATTGGATCACTAGTGCAGCTACCGGTAATTGCATTGTTCAGTACAGAGTCGTGATAATGAGCAGCTAATGAGATATTGTTCCATGCAGCTTTAGCATGTCTTTGAATCACATTATGTCACTGTTGCATTATTGGGCACTGTGGTGTTGCAACATAACGCTGGTGGTGATCATCTTCTTTCGGCTGTTCCCGTTAGGGGTCACCACAGCGGATCATCTGTTTCCATTTCTTTCTGTCCTCTGCATCTTACTCTGTCACACCGACCACCTGCATGTCCTCTCTCACCACATCCATAAACCTTATCTTAGGCCTTCCTCTTTTCCTGTTACCTGGTAGCTTCATCCTTAACATCTTTTTCCTAATATACTCAGCATCCCTCCTCAACACATGTCCAAACCAACGTAATCTTGCTTCTCTGGCTTTGTCTCCAAACCTTCCAACCTGGGCTGACCCTCTAATATACTTATTCCTAATCCTGTCCACCCTCATCACACCCAGTGCAAATCTTAACATCTTTAACTCTGCCACATCCAGCTCTAACTCCTGCCTTTTTGTCAGTGCCACTGTCTCTAACCCATATAACATAGCTGGTCTCACTACCCTCTTGTAGACCTTCCCTTTCACTCTTACTGGTACTCGTCTGTCACAAAGACCCCCACTCAGCATTCCTGAGAACACTGGAAAATATGAAGATCCAACCCAACACCATGATATTGGGTGATTTCAACTACCCAAACATAGACTGGGAAAACTACTCAAGTACAAACTCCTTTGCCCAATGCTTTCTAGAGTTTATAAACTCAAACACCCTGGAACAACTGGTTACCACTCCTATGAGAGGTGACAACATATTGGACTTGATCATCACCAATATGGGTGACCAATGTTTCACACCAGAGGTAAACCCGTCGCTGGTAAGATTAGATCATAAACTAATCACACTAGACATCCACATCCCGACTCCACTCCCAGTCAAGGAAGCAACTGTAAAAAACTTTTCAAAAACAAACTTCACATTTCTCAAGACCGATGTGGAAAGTTTCAAAGCCCCACTGCTAAAGGATAATGCGGCCCATCCACAGAATCTTTCACAAATGCATTCTATGAGCACCTACAGGAATGCATGGATCAAGCCATCCCAAGTTAAACAAAGACTCACTCCTCCAAAATGAGGAAACCAGTCTGGTGGACCCCAGCCATAAATAAGCTCTACAACAGAAGGAGGAAACATGATAGAGCAAAATCCCAAAAAGGGAAGGCATCCCTAACCAGTATCAGCAAGAAACTATGATCCCTCATAAAATCATCCAAGGCCACCTTTGAAAGAAAAATTGCCAAAGACGCTAAAGATAATCACAAAGCCTTCTTTAGCTATGTCAAGAATCTAAGTGGCAGCACTCAGATCTGCTTTGAGCTAGTGCAAAATGACAAAAAGTACACTGAGCCAACAGACATTGCCAACATCCTGGCTGATAGGGTTCAGTGCAAACTTTACCCCCCCTCACCCCCTAAAGGGCCTGTGTCCATTCCAGAAGATTGTAGAGCCCCAGACATCACAGACACTCAGGTGAAAACAGCCCTTTCCAAAGCCAAGAACACAGCATCAATGGGACCGGATGGCATCCCAGGCTGCGTCCTACACGAGCTCTAAAGGGAACTAACCCTTCACCTAAACACACTGTTCAAGCTCAGACTCACCACAGGCTATGTACCCAAAGAATGGCGTACAGAAACAGTTATCCTGCTCCACAAAGGTGGTGCAACAACGGATCCCGGGAAATAATGCCCTATAAGCCTGACTAGCTTGGTCTGCAAAGCCATGGAGCGCATCATCATGGAACTCATTAACAAAGACATTGGGAACCTCCAGACACTGGATCCTACCCAATTCTGCTTTGTTAAAGGCAAATCATGCCTCCTAAACCTGGTTGATTTCTTTGAAACAGTTACCAAAGCCATAGATGAGGGAAAGGTAGTCCACACAGCCTACCTGGACCTCGCAAAGGCTTTTGACACAATTCCCCATTCTGGCATTATAGAAAAGTTCACCAGCTTGAACATTAACCCCTATGTCATGAGATGGGTTGCAAACTGGCTCATGGATAGAACTCACATGGTTAGAGTTGCGGGTGCTATGTCCGACTCTAAACCGGTTACAAGTGGAGTCCCTCAGGGCTCAGTCCTGGGACCCCTCCTTTTCAGTATATACTTCTCGGAGGTACAGGCAAGTACGGGAGGACTATGGCTGACCAAGTTTGCAGATGATTGCAAACTGGGGCCATAATCGACTCCCCGGCTGACACAGACATTTTCCAGAAGGGTCTCACGGAGACGAATACCTGGTATTAGAATCATGGACTTAAGCTAAATGCCAAAACATGCATAGTCATCCTCTTTGGGAAAAATAAAGTGCCCACAAACTATCACATAGGAGGTAATCCACTAAGTACGGAAGATGTAATTAGGGACTTGGGGACCCAAGTAGATAGCAACCTCTCCTTTGATAACCACATTGCCAAAGTGGTTAGAAAATCCTTCTATGTAGCCCTCCTAATCACAAAAGGGTTCGCATCTAGATCAAGAGAGGTTATTATGCCCCTCTACTCCTCGCTCATCAGGTCCATAATAGAGTACAATGCCCCATTTGGGATGTACCTTACTAGACACCTGCAACAGCCGGAAAGACCACAAAAGTACCTCACTAAGAGGATCACGGGCCTCAAACAGATGCCCTATGCAGCCCGGCTAAAGAAACTCCATCTTTACTCGGTTGCTTACCGCCTCCTCAGAGGAGACCTCTGCCTTACGTACAAGGCCATGTTAAACCCTGAATTAATGGACATGCTCCACCTAAGGAAAACCAAATCTCTTAAAGCCACATGCTCTAGGAATTTAAACCTCAGCACAACAATAAATAGGACATGCTGGAGGGATAGATTCCTATCCAGAGACTTCCCTCGCTCTGGAATAGAATCCCAATCTATGTTAGGCAGAGGCTCTCACTGACTCTCTTCAAGAGAAATCTTGATGAGTGGATGGGAAATCGTAAATATACACCTGGGATCACATCAGTGGCCCTGCTGGACAGAGGCCCAGGATACTAATCTGAAAGGGAGGTGAAAGCCAACACATTCTGGCTAGGCTTATAAATGCCCTTGGGCAAATAGCCTATTACCTACCTATGAACCTATGAACAAATCACTCCTGACCCTCTTCTCCACCCAATCCATCCTGCCTGTACTCTCTTCTTCACCCCTCTTCCACACTCACCATTACTCTGTACTATTGATCCCAAGTATTTAAACTCATCCACCTTTGCCACCTCTACTCCTTGCATCCTCACCATTCCTCTATCCTCCCTCTCATTCACATACATATATTCTGTCTTAGTCCTGCTGACTTTCATTTCTCTTCTCTCTAGAGCATATCTCCATCTTTCCAGGGTCTCCTCCACCTGGTCCCTACTCTTATTACAGATCACAATGTCATCTGCAAACATCATAGTCCACAGGGACTCCTGTCTGATCTTGTCTGTCAACCTGTCCATCACCTTTGCAAATAAGAAAGGGCTCAGAGCTGATCCTTGATGTAATCCCACCTCCACCTTAAAATACGATATGATAAAATGTGATATGCTTTCTAAATCTTAGCCACTGTCTTTCTTCTTCCTGTTTATGCTTCATGTTTACTTTAAAAAGTGACTTATCTAATTTCATGTAATGTTTTATCTATCTGGACCTCTTATGTTTATTCAACATATTCCTCTCCCAATTGAGTTCTTCATTTGCTTCCTCATTATTTAAATGTTGTCTTACCCTTGTGCCATTAACCTTTCATTTTCCAGCTGAGCATCCACAGTTAACAGCTCTTTTTTGGGCAATCTACTCCAAAATATCCCACTTCCCTACATTTAGTATATTTTGCCACACTGTATTTTTTTATACCACGCCTCCTTTAACCACATTGTGCACATCCTTTCCATGGACATTCATTAACTAAATGACAATCTTATTTTAAAAGATATATGTAAGGTCTAGTTCCAATTAAGAAAAAAACAAAGATTTTCTATTTTCATTGATATTAATTCTTCCCACCCCAGTCCATATAAATCTATCATTAGTCCTCTTTTTCACACCATATGCCTTACTAAAATGACTTTTGACAAAAACACTGAACTGCATATTCAATTTGTGTGCAAATTTCAGATTATGGTTACCAACAACATAATCTCCTCATGGTGCAGAGTTCATCTTTTGCTGAAAATGATGAACAAACTCTGCTCCTGATTCTGTGTAATGAAATGTAGCTTCCAGGAAAGGTTTGTTACCTATATATATATATATAATCTAATGGACATTTTGAATAACAAAGGTTTAAATAGTTCCTTGCCATGCACCTGTCCAGTTTGCTGTTCTTTTTCCAGTAAATCTGCATCATTGATCACCTGAATAAAACACGTGTCCTGCTTTTTCCACTTGTTCAATCTACAACCACTGAAACAATGCTCTGACTAGTGTGACTGCTTCCAGGCATCTCCCTATGTACAGCTGCATTGTCTCAGTGCTGCTATCACCCTTCTTGTATCTCTTTCCAGTTGCAGGTTCTTTCCTCTATTACTTTCACTTACGTTTTCAGAAAGCTCCTCATTACCAAGAAGAAATCTTTCCTCCACCACCTCTGACAATAAAATTACTGTACCAACACTCATCTCAGTCTGCTCCAGTAAATCCACTAACTTGGTATTTTCAAGTCCATTGCATTGCAATTCAGTTACATAATCCCACTGGTTGTCCTCATTGGCAACTTCTACCTGCATCTCCTCGTTTGCCAGTCTACTTCTCTTGGTTTTCTGCTGGGTTCTTTTACCACCATTCTTCCCCCAGAAAGCAGTCTACAGCACCCCTTATGTCCTGGCGAGAGTTCCCATGTATAATATGAAAACCACCTTCTTTTTCCCCTAAAAGGAGACGTCTGGCCTAGGGGGACTAACCTGGTCAACAAGGCATAAATAAAAATAAATAAAAAAGAACTAGCTAAATAAAATGGGCTTGACAGTGGTCGCACTCCGCCTGATACAGGTTGCTCTAATTTAGTCCAGAAAATTTGGAAAACAAATCCACAGTAACAGATTAAGTTATGTAGCACATATAAACAAATGGAGTATAAAAGTATACCTTTAGGAAATAAGCAGCAAATCAGAAGCACAGACAGTGAAAATAGATAAGGTTCCTATCCGACTTACTTCATTGTCTCTGCTCATTAGTGCTGAAGCCTACACTAAGATCTCTGTACTGAGTATAGTACATTTTTGTTTTTCCTGACTTCTGTGGAAAAAAAAAGTGGTTCCTCATAGTATTTCTTTACACTTTGGTGTCATACCCTTCATTCATGAACATTTTGGCAGTATTCTTCCAAACTCACTTTTTATTTTGTTTCAAATCCTGCATAAATGTCCCAGCAGGACTCCATTGCAATTTGTCAAAGGTAAAGAAAAGTGAAACATTAAGGTTCACCCCTCTAGTATTAATCTAAGCCACAAGAATCCCCTTCACTTATAACAACTAACATATTAATTTGGTCCACCACAATCCTGTAAATGAACCATAATTTAACTCTTTAAGCGATATTTTATTGGTAGACATACAACAGATTGTTTTTCATCTGAAATGTATAAGGTATACTATAATAAGGAGAGGGCTGGCATGTTGACAAAGGTTACTGTATTTATGTTACTGCACCTTACTTTTAAATGCACAGGTGTTGCTGGCACATGACATTTGGTCTTGTACTTCCAATTACTGTGCCTTTGTGTACACGGATTGCCTGGTACAGCATAATGGAGAGCAGCCTGTGCATTAAGACATCATTGTACATAAAGGCTACAATATTTCATCTTGTTACAGCCCATGGGACTAGAGTTGTCTTATGGTAGTGCTTTGTTGCTGTTAACACTGACTCATATGAGGTTAGGAGGTTACTAGGCTAGCTGCCCTAGTGCCTTTACAAACCAATCCATGTTAATCCCAAGTATCCCCATTTGTTCTTTTTTTGGGTAGTTCACAGACCAAATTTATGAACAGAGTGAGTCTGTGATCAACACCGGATACCCCTGTCCATGAGGGACATAGGTTCCACCTGATGGGTGAATGTGTGGTCTCCCATCCAATTAGCTAGGTTGCTTTTGAATAGGGTCAGTGAGAAGCTCTGTTTTACATGAACAGGGAGTCTATTCCAAAGAAATGGCAGTCTGTGGGAGACCTATCTGTCTCTCCAGCATGATCTGTTAATGTCACAGTCTAGGTTGATATCCCTAGAGTGAGTGACTCTGGTGCCATTTGACTTGTGGATGTTCACCATTTCCATTAGGGCAGGGCTGGAGATTGTCCTATAGGCCAGTCACAAGTCACCTCTCAGCAGCCAATAAGATATAGAGTAAAGTGATAGGGCTTTCAGCCTGTCCACGTAGATTATGGTTTGGAGTCCCTGTATTTTCTTAGTGAGAAACTTCTGAGGTCTGCCCAGCTGCTGCAGGTGTCGAGGTATATGCAAAAGGGTGCATCTTACTCTATTACTGATCTGATGAGGGTTGAGTACATTGGAGTTATGAACGAATGACCTGGATGCTATGCCCTTGCTTATGAGGTATGGTACATAGAAGGCTTTCCTTACCACTGTAGAAACTTGGTGGTCAAAGCTCAGATTGCTATCAACCTGTGATTCCAAGGGGTGCTGTCAATACTGTAATTTGTAGGGAATTTCGTTTTGCCAAAGGGAGTAATAATGCATATTTTTGCATTTAGTTTTAGACCATGGCTTTGGCACCAATTATTTATTTGTGTTTCACTTTCAAGTAGGGTGTTACATTATGCTTTAAGACCTGCCTTTTTACTTGTTTCTAATCTGATACTGTAACATTCATCCTATACCGAGCATAAATTCAGTTTTTGAAAATTATTTCAATTTTTTGTAAAAAACTATTTAAAATTCAGGGTGCTCTTATGTTGATGTTGTCATAGGATCAAAGCAATCTTTCTGCTTAATACTGTTCTGTACCTCTCAGTAACAGTAGTTTTACACTAACATACAGCAATCACAGTTACTTATTCTAAGCTGTGGCTGGTGTAGCCTGGAGAGCACATCATCCAGACCAAATGAATTACTGTCCTATTAGACACAGGACCTTTGCCCTTTCTTGGTTTGTATCTCCCTTTTCAGTTCATAGCTATATTCCATTAACTTAGGCAGTGCTCACCATCACTACTGTGGACTGTTAAGCAGTAAGTGATGCCATTTTCATACAGATTATATTCTAACAATGAAAGAGAATCTTACAATAAACTTTAGTTCTGCATATGCCTGTTCAGTCAACTACCACATGCAGTTCCGTAGCACTACTATGCATGTGTGCTAAATTTTAGCAGTGGAGTATTTGTGTCAGGCGAATGTTCATACAAATAGCACTCTGATACTGATGTGTATTTAGCGCCCTTCGAATTTATCAAAGACTTTTTAAGGGCTTTCAACCTAAAAGTTCATTAGACTGACATTTTTGAACATTACTTTTTTTCTGTAGGTGGTTAATCTTTTCACAACTCTCTATCCCTGCCATTAAGATAACTGACTCTGAGATTGCTGCTACTTGAGGTGTAAAGAGACCCCCCATTAGTGGCCTCTGTTAATGAATCAGCTATTCAACTTGTCAAAAATCATGGCTTGTGGTTCTTCCAACCAGGCTGCCTCTGTATCGATCTCTGAAATTTGACATCTTTTAGAGCATTCGAGAGATTTTTTTTTCAATTTCATTTTCCATATTTCACATCATCAGACATATTAATGAGATATTTATTGTGGTTTGTATTAATGAGATATTTTATATATACATTTTACAAAATGATGTTACATGAAATTGTTTTATGAAGTTATATCAATTATTAGAAAGGCATATATATAAATGTAATGATTTTAAATAGTTATATATATTTTTAGTACTTGTCACTTAAAAATATGGGAGGGGAGTTTAAATAATTCAAATGATTTAATTAAGAAAAATGTGTTGTATAAAGGGACCGTTTGTGCTTTGTTTTATTGAATGGTCTGAAGAAGTGGGAGTTATTCCCATGAAAGCGCTTACCTAGTTCGAATGAATAAACAGTTGGAATTCTTATTATTACATCGTGATTTTATTACTGTATTGTGATATCCTTCAGCATTGCGTATGACCCTTGGAGAGTTATGTGCTATTATAGACATATAAAATATAGAACATTTGTATATGTATTCTACGTAAATTGAAATGACTTATAAAGCCAGAAAACTGTGGCATTTTTGCTATCATCTAAGTGTTTTGTGCAGTTCCATACACATTTTGTAATGCATGCTTGGGGTAATACCCAGGTTCAAATGATTCTAGAAATAATACAAGCCTCAGATACTCAGTTCAGTGTAAACTATTATTACTTACATGTCAGCAGGAATAACTTGCATTAGTACATTCTGTCATATTCACGTGTAGGATTTCCAAGAAGCAAAAGGTACTTCTCCTGTGAACAATATATTGTAGTTTAGAAATTCACCTAGATTATTTGTGCTGCTATTCTTTTAAAGCACAGTGCATACCATTACTAAAGTATAAAACATAGAATGGTCATGCATCTGGTGTTTCAGAAAAGGTAGCTTGTGCCAATGCCCCTTTGGTGCCTCCAGCTACATGGTCTAACGTGGGCTCATCTTGGCAGATCCAATCTGGATAGCACTGCCTCCTAAATTCTGCAAGGATTATTCATGAGTGACATGTATATTAGTTAATTAATTTAACTTTGTATAATTTCAAGGCCAGCACAGGTGATTGCAATCACAGAAGAAAAACTGCAGACATGAGAAAAGCAGCAAACAATTTAGGAGAAAGCAGTTTAGACATGCCTTTACCTAGAAATGAGAAAAATGAATTATATTGCCATCATTTAGAAAGTAGAATAATGAAAATATATAGCAAATATATAACATTGACATGGTTCTGAGGAATAAGATTCAAAGTTGGTTGGTCTTACATTTAATTTATAAAGAGAAAAGAATTGTACTGTATCTACATAGTGTTTACAAGTAACAGTAAAAGCCATTGTGTTGGACAACCCCGAGCAGAGGAAGATGAAATGAGACTGTTAAGGGAAACATAGGAGAGATAACTTTGGTTACGTTATGTGGCTGACCTAAAAGCATTTACATTGGGCTTGTTTGAGGAGATGTGGTCTAAATTTGGAGAAGGGAGAGAAGTAATTTATATGGAGAGGTAGAGATTCCCATAGATGATTTACTAGAATTTAAAATGCATGCTTGGTGCAATGAATTATTTAGCTACAAGAGAAGATTTTTTGTAATGAGATTTTCAGCAAAACAGGCTATGTTTCTAGAAGGCGATTGTGCAGAGAAGTGCACCAAGTAGGGGGTCTGCTTTTTTCTTTACCTGTAAACAACTGGCTTTACTGAGAGTGAGAGACTGGTACACTTGAGGAGGTGAATGCATGTGTATTCAACATATTTTATTTAAAATATCTTGCAGTATGTTATTGCAGAAGGCAGCAACTAAGATGGGAATGCCATATTAAAGTTGGGCTAAAAACATTCCCTTGCCAATAGCTTCTCTAGATGGTATTGAGAGTTAGTGTGACATTTTCATTGCCCAAGAAAAGTAAAGAGTTAATTTTATTTCTGTATGTCCATATATGGATTTGGAAGTTTAGGATCTGGTCAAGCTAAACACTCTGATATTTTAACATTGATGCAGTGGTGGATTAGGCTGTGGTGCAGGGGTGCACCCCTTCCTTTTGCCACTGAGACTGCAAACATCTTGGACATACTCTTTTTGGTGGCATACTGCACCCAACTGCTATTCTAAAAGGCTGTACTTCTGCCTTTTTTTTTTTTTGGCATGTAGTGTCATAGGCTTCATGAAATTAGGCAACAACATAGCTCTCAACTTTTGGCATTTTCACGAAAAAAATGCTTTTTTAATTTAAAATAACAGGGTATCACAGAATTCTGAGTGGCCCCTTTAAATTAGGATTTCTAATGTTCAGTTTTGAGAATGCCAGACATCTGCTGTGTGATGACGTTATTAAAGTTGCAACTGACAATGTATGCGAGTCATTGCGGAACTTTTCAGTTCTTCTATTGTATAAATGTATAAATGTAACT
Source organism: Protopterus annectens (assembly GCF_019279795.1). Classification (NCBI taxonomy): domain Eukaryota; kingdom Metazoa; phylum Chordata; order Ceratodontiformes; family Protopteridae; genus Protopterus; species Protopterus annectens. The sequence continues at coordinate 702,568,411 of NC_056735.1, forward strand.
ACTATTTGTGTATAAATGTAAATAGAAATGTAACTATTCTGTGTTTAACTGGAACTTAGTATAGTGCAGTGTAAACAAATGGAGGTTTTCTCCACGGGCTTTTGCTGTAAAATGGGTATTATCCAGTTGGACTTTCCTAGTAAACAAAGACAAATAAATAAATAAAAATAAATTCTTGCTGCTTGTTGCATGGACTGCAAGAAAAATGCATGCTATGATAAGTTATATTGTTTTAAATAATAAGCAATCATTTCTGTAAGTACATATCTCCAAGTAGTTGTGTTGGGGAGGATTTTTTTCTAAATTAATATTACCCATCTGGAGAATATTTTAATTTATACTAGGATGCCAGCTCAGACTGAAAGAACCCAAACAAAATAGCACTCCACATTATATGTGCACTCCATTCTGCAGTCCAAAGCAATATTAAAGTGAGTAAACCTTTCCTCTTAAATGTCTCTGATATTGGCGAGTATACATGCAGTCATTTAGGGGATAGTAAAACAGTGAAATATCTTAAGAAGTAACTTTTTTTTAATTGTCTTGCTGTTCTTCTCCTCCCCATATAGGAGTGCCATCCCAATATGTGTTTTTTTTACAGTCAGAAGTGCTAAAATGCTGAAGTGCCCTCCCACAATCCAGGACAGTGATTAGCAGTTCTTTTATTTCTTAAAAAGAAACAAAATTGTTGTGTGTTTTCTGCTTGGGGGAGTCAGGATATCTTATCAGTATCAATAACTTAATTGCTTTTGTTGTAGCATTGGTGACAGCAGTCAGCAAAATGTATGCCAACATCACTGAACTGAAAAGTTAAGGGAGTTACTATAAGGGGAAGACAGAGCAAAACTTGGGAGTATTTCTTTGGATACAAAAAAACAAAATACACTGACCCTTCTGACATTGCCAACATCTTGGCTGACAGGTTCAGTGCAAATCTCTCCCTCCCTCACCACCTACAGGGCCTATTACCATTCCAGGGGATTGTGTAAGTCCAATTATTACTGATACATTGGTTAACAAGGCTCTATCTAAAGCTAAAAACACTGCCTCCATGGGACCAGATGGTGTCCCAGGCTGTGCCATACGCGAGCTCCAAAAGGAATTAACCCCGCATCTTAATACCCTGTTCAGTCTCAGCCTCTCCACAGGATATGTGCCCATAGAATGGCGCACGGCAACGGTGGTCCCGCTACACAAGGGTGGGGCCACAACTGACCCTGGGAACTACCGACCAATAAGCCTGACCAGTCTGATCTGTAAGGCTATGGAGTGAATCATTATGGAACTCTTAAATGGAGAGATTGGGAACCTCCAGTCGCTGGACCCCACACAGTTCGGCTTCGTCAAGGGCAGATCATGCCTCCTGAACCTGGTGAATTTCTTTGAGACAGTTACTCAGGCTATAGATAAGGGAAAGGAGGTACACACATCTTACCTTGACCTTGCTAAAGCATTTGACACCATTCCCCATTCAGGTATTATTGATAAGCTCACCAGCCTGGGCATAAACCCTTACGTCACAAGATGGATCACAAATTGGCTCTCAGACAGATCCCATAAAGTAAGAGTAGCGGGATCTATGTCCGAATCCAGACCAGTAACGAGTGGTGTGCCTCAGGGCTCTGTCCTGGGGCCCCTCCTGTTTGGCATATACTTCTCAGAAGTACAGGCAAGCACAGAAGGGCTGTGGCTGACTAGGTTTGCAGACAACTGCAAATTGGGTGCTATAATAGAGTCTCCGGCCAACATGGAGATCCTCCAGAAGGGCCTAAATGAGACTGATGCATGGTGTCAAAGCCATGGTCTCAAGCTAAATGCAAAAAAATGTGTAGTAATCCCCTTTGGAAAAAACAGAGTACCCACAAACTACAACATAGGAGGTAATCCCTTGAAATATGAAGAAGAAATAAGGGATCTAGGGACCCAAGTAGATAGTCAGCTTTCCTTTGATAACCATGTTGCCAAAGTGGTTGGAAAATCCTTCAATGTGACCCATCTGAAAACAAAAGGGTTCGCATCAAGATCTAAGGATGTAATGGTGCCCCTCTACTCTTCCCTCATCAGACCCATTATTGAGTACAATGCACCAATTGGAATGTACCTGGCTAGACATCTCCAGCAGCTGGAGAGACCACAGAGGTACCTAACCAAGAGGATTACTGGCCTCAAACAGTTTCCCTATGCAGCACGATTGAAAAAGCTAAGACTGTTCTCTGTTGCATACCGCTTTCTCAGAGGTGATCTCTGTCTAACGTACAGAGCCATGTCCAACCCAGAATTGTTGAACATGCTCCATCTTAGCAAAACCAAATCTACTTGAGCTACACACTCTAGGGATATAAACCTCAACACAACAATGAATAGAACATGCTGGAGGGATAGATTTCCTTCGCAGAGACTCCACTTACTATGGAACAGGGTCCTGATCTACATAAGACAGAGCCCCTCACTATCACTCTTCAAGAGGAACCTTGATGAGTGGATGGGTAACAGAAAGTTCACACCGGGGATCACACCAACAGCACTACTAGATAGGGGCCAAGGGTACTAGCTGCTAGTACAAGGGTCTAGAGAACTACTAAAAGGGCGGGGAATACTAATATATGCCTTCGGGCAGATAGCCCAGTACCAACCTTTGAACCTATGAACCTATGATACATGTGTATTGGTAGGTTACTTTGAATTCCCATTAAATACAGTAGTTCTCCTTGTTTGTGTTGGAGTCTACTGGTCACTCATTTTAATGTTGTAGGAGTCAGAGCCTGGAGCATTTTTCTCTGTACAGAAATAAAACTAACAAGGTCTATATTACATCACCAAATGCTTAGAGAAGTTAAAGCTTACAATGTCGAACTGTCAGAACAGTGATTTTTTTTCCAAGGGAAAAAAAAATTGCTGTTCCAACAAAAAAAAAAAAAAGAAAAAAGAAAACACTTTAAACATTACATTAAGTGGGGGGCTTTGCCCCCACACCCCCCTACTTAAATATACCAACTCCGAGATCGCCCTACAGTGCTGAAAAGGGCAAGGTAACAAAGTGGCCAAGTGAATTCTTTCCCAGGAAAAGAATTTGCTTAAAAGCCACTTCGATATTTTGCCTTTTCAGTCTTTTAAGTTTGACCAAGATGCATTTGAAAGAATGCGTCTTTGATCTTGTAATAGGAACCCAACTAACATCCATTACTGACATTGCATCAAGTAAGATTTGTTGTTTTTCCAGTAACAGTTGTTTAGTTTTCTTCAACAGAATGAAACTGTTTACATGGTAATTATTGGCTCCTTTCATCCCTCAGATAGCTGGACAAAAGTGTATCTGTCCACATGTCTTTGTTATATATAATTATTTAAGCATTTCTGGCTACTGCATCATTCCTCCTCCCCTTAAGTGCACAAGATATTCCATTTGTGACTAAGCATTTATTTTTTTTCGAAAAACATTTTTATTACATTTTGTTAATAAACATGGCTATAAAGTATTAAAAATAAACAATATAAAACATAATAACTATTTACACTATATACAAACATCCATGATAAACATTTGTTTTATCCAAGAAAGCTAATCAATATTTATCTAACAATCTTTCCAATTTTTGGCAAGCTAGTCTTTTGTGTGTTACATTTGATGATCTCTGATAAATAGTTTGCATTTCTTTTTTACATACAGATTTTGCTATTGAAATAAACTCAGTAGACATAAGATCTTGCTTATTTTTCCAATTCAACGTAATTCTTTTTCGAACAATAGCTAGAATTAACCAAAGAACAGTTAACTGATGTCTAGGAATTACACTTGGGGTAGGGACATTGAATAATATCAAAGAGCTAGTAATTTGACAGTTATCAGACCACAGGGCTTTTGCAAAATGTCTAAAATCACTACAGTACTGTGTGAGAGTTCTACATTTGATGAACATATGGACCCAGTTGGCTTCAAGAATATCAACACACCTCCAGCATTTGCTTTCATTACTCATGGTTATAAGGTCAGTCCTGTGTGGAGTGTAAAAGCTTCTATGAATAAATCTCCAGGTATATAGTCTCCAATAAAAGATGATAACGTGTTTTTTATTGAATGTAATAACTGTTTCTTATTATTGTTAGATAAAGGTTCACCATTAATCTTTATGGAGTAATTCCAAAAAGCTTGGTTAAAAGTATCGTCTTCTCATAGGATTTTATATACAGGTGATATGCTTAATTTATGTTAAATGTTCATCGTACTACACCATATGAATAGTTGTATCAATCTTGGTATAATATCAGTTTCCAGATTTATCGACACGCTCACTTTATTTTCAACAAATTGTCTTAAAGATTGAATACAGAGCCAATTATCTTGACAGACATTATATCTGGCTAAGAGAAAGTTCATTGGTTGGATATTCTTATTGTTTATAAACTGGAGCCAAAATTTTAGATTATTCTCTTTAAGATTTTGCATCTTATTGATATTGAAGATATCTAGGCAATCTGGTGTATAAGCTATGGGAAATGTAATGAAAAAGGTGTTCTTTAAACTATAATTGTTGTTGATTATATTTTTGAAAATATAAAATATTTGGTTTATACCATGTAAGAAGTGGCTAAATTTCTTATTATATAGGTAATATTCATGGATTATCCATAATATTTTGTTAATGCCATAAGGTTTCCTTAAACTGGGTTTCTGAGTTCTCAGAGGAGGTTATATGTATTTAATGTAGTTTTTTTTCAGCTATAGGTACATATGGATGAAATCCAGTGACGTATTTTGTTAATAATAACAGATTTGGAATATAATTATATGTTGGGAAAGCCAATCCCATTACTGTTCCAGGCTCTAATATGCCATTTATAGGCTATTCTTGGTTTCTTTGGGAACCATAGAAAAGTTAGTAATAGAGACTCTATTTGTTTAAAGAATTTCTTAGGAGGAGGTAAAATCAATGATTGTATGTAAAATAAAAATTGTAAACAGCTCCAAACCAGGAACAAACGAAAAAGCAAAAAAGGAACACCATCAACCACAAAGTTAGCGAATTCTAACAATGAGGCACCGACCAGGAGTAGAATCAATCACAGTTTAATCCAAAGTACATACACATAGACTTTGATGACTCTGATGAAGCCAGTTGAACTGGAGAAAGCGCTCAGTCTATGTGTATGTACTTTGGATTAAACTGTGATTGATTCTACTCCTGGTCGGTGCCTCATTGTTAGAATTCGCTAACTTTGTGGTTGATGGTGTTCCTTCATTGTATGTAAAATAAAATCTTGGGCAAAATAATAATTTTTATTAATGTAAGTCTGTATTCTATGGTGTAAAACATTTTGTTCCACTTTTTAGTCATCACTGATTATAGCTACCAGTTTAGTGAAGTTACATTTAATAGTCTCATTCCACTTGTTCTTAATACTTATTCCTAGATAATCTATCTTATCATTTTCCCAGTTGAATGTATTGCATTTTTGCAAATTGCTATTTATTTTCTTATTGATTGAAAGTGTTTTGGTTTTATTTTGATTAAAATTGAGCCCTGAGATTTTTCCAAGTAGAGTTATGGCATTCATGATATGTTGTAAAGAGCCTTCTATGTCACTGGATGATAGCAGAATATCGTCAGCAAAAAGCTGAACTTTTGGACAGTATCCCTCATTAACTTGAAATCCTTTGATATTTGGGTTATTTCTAATAAATGAAACAAAAGGTTCCACTGATAAAGCAAAAAATAATGGGGATAGAGAGCAACCTTGTCTAGTTCCCTTATGAATTTTTACTAGGAATGATAGACATGAAGCAATCTTAACAAATACTTTAGAATCACTATAAATATTTAATATCAGTTTAGTGAAATCTGAAGTAAAGTTAAATTCTTTAAAGATTTTTTTTGTACGTATGACCAACTAAGGGAATCAAATGCCTTATCAATGTCTAGACTAATAATAGTTAATTGTTTCTTGGTTTTGTTTGCAATGTCTATTAGAAATAGTAGCTTAATAATACTGTTGTGCACTTTTCTATGTAAGATAAAGCCAGTTTGATCAAAGTGTATTTGATTGGGTAATATATTCTTTAGTCTTTTGGCCAGGATAGACATGAAAATTTTATAATCAATATTTAACAATGATGTGGGTCTATAGGATGCACATAGTTGGGCATCCTTACCTTGTTTCAGAATGGGGGAAATTATTGAGTACTTCCACGAGGGAGAGAAAATTAAATCTTGTTTAACCATGGAGAATGTTTTTAATAATAACTTTATTGTGTGGTCTGGAAAAATTTTATATATTTCTTGGATTATCCCATCTAACCCTGGGGCTTTATTATCATTCAGATTTTTAACTTGTTCTTTCACTTCTGCTAAGGTTATTTTTTAGGGTACTATTTTGTTGTTTTGATAGTTTAGTCTTGATATTTTCTTGTAGAAATTTGTCTATTACATTGTCTGAATCTAATGGTGATTGCATGTCATTGATTGACCGATAATGATTTTTAAAGGCTTCTAATATACCTCCTAAATCAGTTGTTCTTTTTACTGTGTTATTATTCTTGTATTTAATTTAATTAATGTGATTTTGTTTACTAATTTGTTTGGATCTGATAGCTAGTTTATGTAAATGTCTGGGGTTTACTGAATAGGATTGTAGTTTAATCTTTTTTAAGCTTGTAACAACCTTATGATTCAATATTTCTAAATATTTGTGGTTTAGCTTAGAAATTTCAATAAGTACTGTTCTATCATTTGATTTTAAATTTAGTTTCAACTAATCTATTTTAGCTTGTAAATCAGAAAGTTCCCTGTCCCATTCCTTTCTCCTTTGAAAATACCAAGCTTTAACTCCGCTAAAGATGTGAACTTTTAATGCATCCCAGAGTATGGTATTTGTTACTTCACCATTATTGTTGTTTTCCATAAATGCATTTATTTCTTTTAATAACCACTCCTTAAAACCTTTTAACTTAATAACATAGACTGGGATTCTTTGAAAAAGTATCATATCGTCTTTTTTCACAGTCAAGCTGAACAAAAACAACTAACCATTTCTTGATACTATTTTCTTAAAAGAAAAAATTGGTATGTACAAAATGTTTATTTTACTGTGGAGTATTTCTAGTTAATCTATCTTTTTGAATCTACATCTGTCTGTTATCTCATTCAAGCCTACAATACATTTTTGTTTACTTCCAGTTAGCAACTCTAGTTTCTTATGGCTTCCAGACATCTTGGGGGCCTGGGTTACTTAATTAAGGATCTTGACAATTAATAATAAGTGACCTTAGAAAGGGCAAGGTGTAAGTAATACAAAAAATGTGACTGCTGTTCTAGGATGTCCTGCAGTAGACAGATGAATCACTGTTTATCACTTATTATTCATATTTTCATAACTGTGAGACCTATGTGTTACTAAGAGGCATTGTCAGTCTGTACCTTTCTGCTATAATGGAGATATTGCTACTTATTTGCTAATAATTATGAAGATATTCAGCAGTTCTATACATGCTTACTATTTGCAAAATCAAGTGACTTGCAAACTGTTGTATAGCAGCAAGTGAAACATTAGATGTGATTAAGATGATTGACTTTGATATTTACATTGTAAGTTGCACATCTTGAGTGATATTTAGACCGATAATTATACAAGGAAGCAATTTTCCTATTTCTGTAAATCTCAATAAATAAGTACTTAGAGAAGAACTTGTTGCTGTCATGTCTGGCTAAAAGTGCTCTGAAAATATAGGTCTAGGTTGTATGGTTTCCAAGCTATAACAATGTGTTCCTGAAACTTCAGAGGAAACTATCATACTGAGTTTGTGTGCATTATAATATAATTTTGTGTCTTTCGGCTTTTCCCGGTAAGGGATCGCCACAGCAGAACTCCGGTCCGCTAATGATTGGTAGTTGATTTTTACTTGTCGAGTTACCAGCCCTGACACACAACCTTCAACGAAGGTATGCCCATTCACGCATATCTCCACGCAGAAGACGCTCTAGCTGAGAATCGAACCGGACAGCGTCTTACTGTGAGGCGACAACGCTACCGCAGCACCACCGCACTAACTGTAAATACACTAATTGTTTTCACCGCAGTTAACATTACTGTTTTTACTGTGTTGATAGCTTTTATTGTTTACAAAATGTTTACATTTGTTTGTTCTATACTTTTAAGTTGATTTTTCAGAAAATGCTCTGTAATGAAAGGATGCATGTAGGAAGCTAGAGTTGTGATATTCCGTAGCACAGGCATGTTAATGTGTTATGTGGAAGCTATTTGTTTGGATACTTATGAGAGAGAATGAAAGAGAGAGAGACTGAGAGGACAAGAGCTTATTCTGCATATAAGTGCATTTCAACATAACTATGCATGTAAGTGCATTAAGGATATAGTTGCAGGGTGTCCCCAATTTTGCTTCATATTTTTAATCATTTCCTCATAAAATATGTGTTTTTCTAGAAATTCATTGAATACTGCAGTCACTAAATGTCAGACAATTGATTCTCAGACTTCATATCCTTCAGGAAATGTACAGTAATGCAATTTCTGTTATTCTGACAACTTAAATAAATAGCAGTATTTTAAATCCGTCTCTAAGTTGAACCTTTGTTCTTCTTTATCTATGTTTTGTCCCTGATGGTTGAGTTAAGCTGTCGAGTGATGTGCAAGGCTACAGTACTCTGAATAGAGGCCAAGAACTATGGTTGGAAGATTTGAAATACAGATATATGAACTGTGACAGGATTGTCCTCATTGTGAGTCTAGACCTGGAGTTTGGATGTGTTGAGTATAACTGGAAGCTCTAGTAAGAGCTTTGAATTTGAAATTAGTTGCCAGGCTGGCAAGAGTAGTTGTATTATTAAAAACTTTGACTTCAAACACACAGTACTATTTTTTAGATCAATTCTCTTAATTGTGCTAGTTTGCACAAGAAGTATATGGGAATAATTGAGAAATAAAAGTATTAAAAATTATAATTATAATTCTGAGTTTTGCAACCTCATCTCTCACATTTTATTAGCACCACCAAGAGAAACTGTAATCAAAATTAAGAATGAAAGCTATTTTTTCTAGTCTTAGTGTTTAGTTTGCATAATGGGAACAATGTATGTGCCACACTTAATGGTACCAGATTTGAGTAAGGCACTCGAAAGAGCTGCTTGTGCCTCAAACAGATGGTGTCTGTCTTATGGAAACTGCATAGGGAGGCATAATATAGATATATCTTATATGTGGAAGGCAGGTGTCAGTGTGGATATGAAGTGCGGGGGAAGGGGAAGTGAATATTTGAGTATTGATGGCAAACTAGAGAGGGGCTCAAATCAGACATATGGAAATAATTATTTAAGAAAAGGTGATATAGTCCTTGAAAGGAAAAATACAGTCTAGCAGAAGGGCAGGGGTAGTTAGAGAAAGGTACAATGAGAGTGCTGTCTGAAAAGGAGCTACCTACCTTTAAAACCTGGACAGTCTCCTGCAATGGCCTTCCCTTATTCACTTCTTTTTGCATTTAATTATACCCAATGAAATGGAGACAGTCAGCAAGAACACTTGCCAATCTGCTTATGTGTTTTGATGTTTTTGAAAACAGTAATCTGTTTTACTCTGATGGTTTTCCTAAGTCCCAGGACTATACCAGAAATGACAGTTGCTCTTATGTATTTTTCTAGTTATTTTATTTATTTATTTATTTTTGTAATTTCAGGGTATGCACTTTAGAAGTCTCAGAATTACATCAGGATCTTCTTTTGTCAGTGGACCTATCTTCTTGCAGAAACTTAATAATTAAAGAGCTAAGATAAGACTATTTTTTGGATTCACTGTACTTGTTCCTGTTTTATACAGTGATCACTATTGTTTTGAGCATTTTTAAAGTCTTTATTTAATTTTCTGGCAAAAAATAGTCATTTTTCTGTTTGTTGACTTTTTTATTTCTGTGTGCCTCCAAATCACCTTTCAGAAGGGTGAATTAGTCAAGGACTTAGTTGTTTGGTAGTTGTTTGTTATTCAATCTGCACTTGTCAGCTGCTTTTACTTTGCTTTTACATTAAGAAATTCCAGGATAAATCATCTTTTGACAGAAGGTTTTTACCTGGTCTCTCTGAGTTGGACAGCACTCCAGGATGCCCAAAGTATGGTTGTTTATTGGCTACAATTGGCTATAGGAATCAGTTTTCAAGCTTTTTAAACAGTGCGGCATTGTACAGAAATAAGGTTAGAGCAGCTAACTTGCACATCAGATTGCACTATTACATCTTCAGTAGGACTGTTTGCTAGATTTTCATAAAGCATACATAAGCTATGCCACTATGGACATAGAGTGTGACTTTAAGTGAGTGCCCAAGCATCCTTCCCAAGCCTGTCTTGAAACAACTGGTACTGTTTGTAAATCTGCTAACTTTTGGATAGGAATTGTGCACTTCTAGTACCCCAGCCATACCATAATGATATGCAAATGAATATATACTGCTTTGTTGTCACATGCGCTGTCAAAACAGTCTGCAGGTAGTCTAGTTTCCACCCCCACACTGATATTTCTACGCTCCGCACCCGCCTGTCTTCTGCTTTCCAGGCTGCTCCTCCTCTTGGGCAAATTCCTTGATCTAGCACTGCTGATAAACTTTCAATTGCCTGTTTTTATTGTCTTTAAGTTCAAGGGTGGATGGACATTTTAATGAGTTTCTGATGAGTAAAAAGCATACTTTTTTGTTTTGTTGAGGGTTGAATGGAAGCTTTTGTTGCTTTATCCAATTGTTGAGTTAATGATGGCCATTTTTAGGATGGATTTGAATGACTGAGTGAGAAAATAAAATAAATAAATAAATACGATTTTCCTTCTCCACCATCATGTTGGCACTGAGTTGTACTAACATGATTTTTAATGTGTTGGTAAAACTACTTCAAAAACATTGCTGGTTTACATCTTATTGCTATACTCTGAAAATGTCTAGCTTTGTTTGACTTATCATTATAAATGTTCTCTTTGCTTCTGAGTTCTTAGTTCCACAAGTTGTGATGCTATTTCTAGTCTATCAAATTATTCTTCCATTACTTAATATGTGTGTATCTTCTCTGTCCTTGTTAGTATTTTTTCTACAGTTTTCACTGATTATAGCTACGAGTTTTCTGACACATTTCTTTTCCATTCTTCAAGAAACTTTCTTTGTTTAGGTTTCCATCTAGCCTAACCTTTTACCATTCCATCATATGTCAAACCACTTATCCTGGTGAGGGTCATGGTAGGAGCAATATATGTTTAAGAGATCAGAACTTTCTATCCCAAGCAGTAACCTATGCACTCATTCTTTGGATTCCCAGGCATTTTCTTATAAGCTGATAGAAGTAATCTTCCAGTGTGTTCTGGGTCTTCTTCAGGTCCTCACAGTGGGCCAAGCCTAGTACACAAGAAATAAATGGCTCTTAGACATGACCTTAAATATCTGTGAGATGTAAATGTTTATATAGAATACTGAGGGAGAATTAGCTACAGCATCCAAGTTCTAAAGAACATGTCCATAAGTCCCAGAAAACAAAACCTTATACCCCACTGGCAAAAGTAAAGACACAACCACAATCACAATAACATGGCAGCAAGGGAAGTCCATAATGCCAAAATATGTGCACTTAAAACTGAGCCAAGTTAGGATTAAAATTCCAGAGGCAGACATTGACACTTCTAAAATCTTAAAACATCTCTATAATTTGTGATTTCACTATGCATAAAATGGATATGCACCTTACATGACTTTGTGAGTAAATTATTGAAGTGTTATGCCTGCCTAGACCAAAAATAAGGACAATTATCTGGGTTAAAAGGTACAGCTGAAACTAAGGCAGTGAAGAGGTGCTGTTGTCCCAGGCAAAAGCTGTAAGGGGAAAGGATGGGCAGGTGACAATGGGGTGTGAATGTAGTGCTGTCGTTGATTTATGAAGACACAAGGATACTGCACCTTCATAAATTATTGCACATACTGCAGTCATGGTTATGGCTGAAGCATTCGGTGTGTGGTAGCAACTTGCAGAAGCTTATTGTTTTCTGGTCTTCAACTGTAAAAAGACTTTTTTTGTCCTCAACTTTAGGAATACTTTTTTTTTTTTTTTTGCTCCGCAACTCTCAGTTGGAGGTGCCAGTTTGGGGAAATGCTCAGGAAGTCAGGTTATTTAGCGTGCATCACAAAAAGGATTAATGCTAATCATGACAGATCATTTCTCATATTGGAGGGAACAATCTAAACAAGTCTCCTTCATAGATATGCAACAGGATAAGATGGGATTATTGAACATTCTAACATGCACAGGAAAAATATCAGCTTAGCAAAAATCCCCCATCACCTCATATGGTGCCTGTGTATTAGGGCAAAATGTTGGCATTTAGTCAGTAGCTATGTGCAGTGTGTCATGGGCAAAGGATTCTGAGTTTGTCAGTTTAGAATGAGATGTGCAACCAGCCAAAGGGCATTGTATCCAATGAGGGTCATCTCTCTTTCTTGGGCGTATGAGTATGGAAGAAACATTTCCAACCATATTGCCTCTTTTTTAGAGTTATTGAAAGTCCAAACAATGTAGACAATACAAATAAATAAATAAAAGTAGAGGTAGCAATGTTTTTTTTTCTAAATGCCAGAAGCCCCGAAAAACAAATAGTTGATTTAAAATCTTTATGCTTGTAGATATGGATATTTGTACTATTATTGAAATCTGGCTTAAAACTTTTAAAAATGCATATCACATATTCCAAGGTATATATCTCCTGTCAGTTTTCCAGATACTATGAAATAGAAGGCAGTGTCTAAATGTTTGTAAAAGATGCCTAAAAGTCAGTAGACAGGAAAGCAATTAACAAAAAATAAATGGACCCACCAACAAAGCTTAAGGTAGCAGTAAAACTTTTTTTTGTTAATTACTCTCTCATTTGTTGGATTTGCCTTTATCCATGTTGCTTATCTTTTTTACTTAGTCATGAAAACAGCATGGGACTAGAAATTGTTCATACAATAATTAATGAGTGGTACTCAGCATACTATTGTAGCAATCCAACATATACAAGCTATGCTGCATACAGAGCATGAGGATATGAAAATAATAAAATGCAAATTTTATGGATATTTTAAATATCAGAACCATAACTGGGTAAACTACTGATCATTAAGCACATTTGTTCAGATATTATTTGAATGTGTTAGTCAAAGCAGTTTGGAACAAGTAATATGAAAAGGCAATATCTTAGATATCATACAGAGAACCAGGATGTTTTGGATTTTTCTGCTCTACATTTGTGGTTATGCCCTCTGTAAATAATACGAATTGTGGTATTAATATCATTACTGTACTAGATAACACAAACTCAGTTATAAATAAATAATCATTCCTAGACATTCCAGTGGAAACTCTAGTACAATATATATTTATGAAATCTGACTGGGATGCCTCATTTACTGAAAAGACTTACTCAGGATACCACCAATGTGTTCTATGATGCCATTACTCAGCAACAAACATCTCATTTGGTCAAATCACAACATTAATAAGATATTTTCAAAAGTTGTGTCAGTCTTAAAAGCAAATCTACATTAAATTAAATATACCGACCACTTATAAGTCCTCCATATCTAAACACTAATCTTATTCTCAAAGAACAGAAGCAGTAATAAGATATTCTTAGCTACCACCAAAACTGACAGAGAAAATTGTGAATAGAACATATTATCCATAAATACCAAACTGGTCACCCATCCATGGGGCATGATGAGTACACTATCAGAAAAATTATGTGTAACATCAAAAGAAGTAAAGATGTGTCAGAGTTCTATCGGGCCAACAGGCGACACCTCTTATCTTGCTATAGATATGACTTCTACCACAAATAAAATTAAAAGACCAAGTCCCATCGGACAAGAAGGCATACTTTTTTCCTGTACAGACTCAAGGAAAAGCTAAATAAAGCCCTATCAATTACATTGAATGAAAGAATAGCATATGAGCATGTCCCTGCCATATGGTGACAAGTTAGAGGGGCACAGGTTTACGATGGGGTGAACACAGGACCCCAGTAATTTCAGACACACCATCCTGACAAGCATTTTGTGTAAAACCATGGACAAAATCATAAAAGAGCATATCCAAGATAACCTGCTTTTGATACATTTCAAAAAAATATGGATTATTGAGAAGGGATCTTATATTTTAAATCTTTTGGCATTCTTCGAAAAGGTAAAATTAGCACTTAGCAGTACATACAACCTATCCTGACCTTGATAAATCACTCAGCAGTAGTCCATGTAAGGCAGTAACGGATAAATGAAGAGCACTGGATATAGATCCATTTCACTGGATAAAATGCTGGCTATTAAGTCAAGGTGGGGAGTTAACTTTGTATCCAGAATAAGGTTACATGGTGTGTCCCACTAGGATCTGCACCAGAACCACTTCTCTTTTGTACTATTCCTCTCAGATATAAAAGTGGAAAATTGATTCTGGATAACTAAATATGTTGACATTTGTTAACTGAGGAATAAATTACTTCAGTAAAAGCATATAAAGGTTTCCAGTGTAGATTGTTAAAATACATACCTGGTACAATAGTGAGCGACACATCCAGGCATCTGCAAAGGTGGGGGGGGTGCAGTCTTGTTAGTTGACTATCAGGATATGATGGGAAAGTGTGACACTGAGTTTGTTGGGTGTGGAAAGTTCACCTCATTACAGCCGAGTGCTCCTCCAGGTGTTTCTGCAGTTAACTCCTAGTGACACCTATAGGTGTCAAGTATCACTTGTTCATGTTTGCATCAATAATTACAAAGCCATGCTGCATACAAGCTATCATCTTAAAGCATGCGTGATGGCAAACACAACTGCATTGATATTTAGGGTTGCCAGGTTTCTTTGTGGCTAAAACCGGACTAAGGTCACGCCCCTCACATCACTCATAACTCCACCCATTCCCACCCATGCCCCTCCCATTTTGTGACATCACTGTGACATCAGCTGAACAGAGGGAATACCCTCTTTTTTTGTTCTGGATGCCTGATTTCAGCCGATTTCTCCCCAGTTGCCATAAACACTGTTCAAAACTTTCAGTGTGCATACTGCCTTCTTCTTTACTTCTACAGTGATTACAGATATTTTGATTTAATTTAAAACATTTATTTCAAATTTTATAGTACAAACCACTGATACACATTTGCTAAACAAAGCAATACAGTCTCACAATGAAAACAGACGTAGCATTAAAACTACTCTGCCTTTAAATCTCACATTCACCGAAACAGCATTGTACATTGTTTTCCAAGTTTAAGATGATAAAATTTTAAAATGTTCTAAGAAATTACACATATTAACAACAATCATATCTTACATCAATAAAACAGACCTGAAAATGTATAGCATGGTCTGAAAATACATGTTTAGTATAAAACAATATATAATGACACACTTGGTCTTGCAGCTTTTGAAAAATGAACCTATGCATTTTATAGAAAGCTACAGAGCATATGCTTAGTGTGGATAACTAGTGGATGGTCAGAAAACTAGCTGGGTCATCAATTTACATACCTTTGCTATACCAATCTCAGTATGTCACAAATAACAATTAACTACAGCTGACCCTCAATTATAGAGCATTATATCAAAATAGTTAGTAATATTAACAGGAGAGATACTATGGCAACAGGTAAGTTTGCCCTGTTTTATCATTCTAAAATATTTTAACCACATTCAACAGCTTTAAGCAATATAATTTTAAAGGAATTGCAATAAAAAACTTCCTCTTAAGTTAATTACATTTCAGATTTGCTCCTGTAAATCTATCTAATACAACAGTAAGAGCAGTATAGAAATGAATGTGATAGGTTAGATAATACAAGGAGAGGATATCCATTATAAAAAGCAGTAGACATAGAAAGGTTAGAAAAAGGGTAAAAGAATGAAAAGAAAAGACCAGTAAAAAAGAAGGCAGCAGATAGCTGAATTACAAGCCTGTTAGTATGTCAGAGTCTGAAGATATTAGGCAGGATAGTATGCTAAACATAAAACACAATAGCTACTCAGAAACAGATGTAATTCAACGAAGAAACAATACAGTAGCTAAACAATTCAAATGCAGTTGAGAATAAATTCCATTTGGGCAATAGTACCAATCAGATCAAATATCACTTGCAAAATGCACAGCGAATAAGCTTTACTTTAAACATGATATAAACATTTGCAACATCACAATACACAGGGAAACATTATCAGAAAGAGAAAGTGAGAGACAGCAATGTGCAACTCACTTGCAGGACTTCATCTAAACCGCTTCTATCTTGCTTGGAGATCAAATGATCGGGACCCTACAAAAACTGCCTGTTATGATGCAGAAAACAGCAACAAACTCCCCAGACAGTATGTGAAACATCTCTACCTTATATGAAAGCCTGGACTGAAGATAGGCCAACTTAAATACTATAATGGCTATGCTGCAGCAAAGCATTTCTCAGGAAATACTAAGAAATAAGGGATCATGGCAAGAAACCATAGTTGGACAAGCTCAAAATTATGGGTAAAAATGCCCCTTACATAACTGTAACCTTCTATTCTGGTGCCCCCTCAACTTTAAGTTAAGGAACAAAAAAGTCCTGTCATATTTGAAGACAGAAAACAAAGCTCTTTTTTGTTTGATAAAATGCAGCAAACACTAGGAACATTTGTAGCAAACAGCCCAATACACCTTATAGGATGCTTGAAATGTTACAGTAATTCAATCCTGACCGCAGATGATCAGCATTCATTTCTAAATGTCAGCAATGCATTAATGACAGACCAGCACCTCTGAATTGCTCCTAACACCTTACATCCATGGCAGCTGCCCCCTTCATCCCACCCTAGCCATGCAACTTCTTCTCCTTTATTATAAGCCTGCTGAAGCCCCAAAACTAGTAACAATTCAAAGCACAGGCACAGCTTAAATTTGGTTCATTGTTTATCTAGGTAGGACACTGACTCCATTGAATACATTAAAAACAAAGGTAAAATAAAAGACAGCAGGATGACAGTGAGGGTCTTTCAGGTACCAATATTTCAGAAATTGCAAGAGCCCTTAAAAACCTGAAGCTAAACAAGTGTAGCTACAACATGGCGGTGATCTTTTTGTTAAATTTAATTCCTGTACTGAGGTAATGTTTTGTACACTTGCCCTCAACATTCCCATAATGACAAAACCAAGCTTATTAGTAACGCAGTAAAGTGAGCCTCCACTACCCTACCTGAACCATCTGATTTCCTTATCTCTCAACTTCTTGATTCAGTGATATATCAGCAACTTACTTACTCTTTTGCATAAAAAATAAATAATGTACCTATTCTATGAATCCTTGAATGCTGTCACTTTTCTGCTGCTACCCCCAAATCAATAACGCTGTTCAAAGCATCCATCATTTTGACAAAAATGCTTCCTTTAATCATTTTGAAGCCTTCATTATCTTTGAGTCCTTATGTTTTCATGTCTGTTTTTAAACCACTTGAACTCTGAGGATTCCTTTGAGATTCTTAAATGTTTATATTACTCCTCTGCCTCCTTCCACCAAGAATGTACATAATGAGTCTGTGCCATTTTTATTGCCTTTCTAATAAAGTGAAAACTAAGTTTCCATAATTTTACAAATCTCTAGGAGTTTTACAAGCAATCTGCAGAAGATAAAAAACATTGGGAATTATCTTAGACCAAAAAGTAAAGATAAGGATTACAGAGAAAATATTTTGTTCAGTAATTATATAGAAAGCATGATGACACAACACACTTACTGATCTTTGGTGTGAGACTGTATAAAAATGAAAATGTATAGGACATTTTTCTACTCCTCACTACTGTTGCTGAATTTGTGGAATCTGTGTCTTTAAAACCATTTATCTGCATTAATGCCAGCTTTCTAAGGTGATTTCAATGACCTTCCAATTTAAATCTATGTGTAGTTCATCACTACCTACTTGAAACTGCTAGTATTTAGAGAAGTGTTCACTCTGAAAATGAACACTCTGGTCATATTTTACAAATGTGTTGCTTATTTTGTTATAACTACAAGCCTTCTAAAATTTCAACTCCAGAAGTGAAAAATTACCCTCTGAGCAGACCAATCTATGCTATTGTAAACTCATTTACAAAGCATCAAACAGTTATAGCTAAGATCATACAACAAGTCCTTATTTGATTAATAAATTGAAGGGAACTTCCTCCACTTTGACAGATAGTTCTAAGAAATGTTATTATTTTAGTAAATACTTTGGTCTGTGTTTCAAACGAAAAGTGCTAAAGCATAGTCACAGGTGTACCTGATTAACTGCAAATAACCTATTTAACCTCCAGAAAAGGATATGTGTCACAGAAAACTGTCAAGTATCCTGCACAAACTCTATCAAAGTGCACCTCATTTTGAGCAGCATTCCTCATTCTGAGTCTTAAAAAATCTATCCCCCTAATTGTCCTACATTGAAAGGGTCTGTCATTCATTCAGGATTAAGAAACTTTTTAATTAATATTCATGGTAAATAATAGTGAATCATATCTCATTAAAAGAATATTTAATAAATACAGATTAACACATTCTAGCCATCCTGTGAGTATCCTAATTGAAGCTATTAGGAAGCCTTTAGTAGGTGTTCCACATTTTTCCCACTTGTCCCATATTTTGGGAGGCAGTGTTCCACATTCTGGAGAGATGAAAGGTTGAGGTGCACATTTAGCCGTCTTTCTGATTTTTCATCAGCATCTTAATAATTGATCCAACATACACAAGCCTTGTTTGAAAAAGAAAAATACAGTAGCTAGCAATGAGTCTGAGGAGATCCGGTGAATACAAATATAAAGTGCCCATAACTAAAACAGTCGCAACACTCCATAGCAAAGTGACCACATATCTCACACGATACAAGCCCAAACTAAAGCTTAGATAAGTCTGTAAACGCTGCAAAACTGAGTCTCGGTAAGTCACCTAAAACCATAATTAGTGACAGCATAACGTTATCAACTACCTAGCCACAGCATTTTATAAAATTGCTGCAACCTCAAATATTGTAGATTCTCAGAACATGCTGTGATATGGTGTCCGTCACAAAAGGTGGAAACGGAGTGCAAGGAAGTCAAAAGAATAGAGATCAGGTGTGTCCAAGTCTTACATTGTCTTACAGACCGCAAAATACTCAAGAAATTAGGAAATGCATGACATAAATAGATGTTTTGTCCAAAAAGTAGTACAACATGTACAAATGTCCAGACGGCCCGGCCAGAGAGACTACTCAAAACAATCAGAATGTCTGCAGTTAGATACAGTAAAAACCTACTTTAAATAAAGGAAAACATAACTGTCAGTTGCAACCACACGTAGTGAAATGAGTTACTGATTACATGTACGCATGAGCAGCTGTTGATGACTAAAGCTGGCCCGTACTTAAAGGAAAAGGGAAGAGAAGAGAGAACACGGGCGGTGGCGGTAATTTGCACTGTGTCTGCATAATTGAATTTGCATATGTTTCAGTCCTCCTTGACTCCTGACTGCACAAAAAAAAAAAAACGGACTTCATTAGTCCGGTTTTGATGATTTTTTTTCACCGGACAATTTCACTGAAAACCGGATAGTCCGGTCAAAAACCGGACAGCTGGCAACCCTATTGATATTTGACCTCTGTCTAATGTAGCTTAAGAGATATTAAATATTATTTGTATACTGTTTATTTGTATTGTAATTATTTTCATATTTCTCTGAATATCTCAACATTCAGGTAACACAGACAGAACTGCATAGTCTCTTATTAAAACTCTCAGTTGTATGAAGAAAATCCTGCTGATGGTATGTGTCATGCTTGAATAGTTACTGAAATATAACACGCTCTTTATATATACAACATTACGAAAGTTTCATTTAATTGCTGTTCCAAATAATTAAACTCATAAGGCTTTCCTAAACACATTATAATGTTTTTGGATTGTTTACTTTTCATTCAATGGTCGGTGGTGCAGAAGTTAGCATTGTCACTTCACAGCAAGAGTTTCTCTGGTTTGATTCTTGGCTGGGTTGCCTTCTGTGCAGTGTATGCATGTTCTCCCTGCAGTCACGTGGGTTTCCTCCAGGTGGTCCTGTTTCCTTCTATATCCCAAAGACATGCTGAAGGTGGATTCAACACTGTAAGTTAGCCATAGGTGTGAGTGTGTGTGCCTTTGGTAGAAGGTTGGGTGCCAGGCTGGCAACTCAACTCCGTAAAACTCCACTGCCAATTGTTCTGCTGACTGTTGTTCCACTGTGGTGACCCCCTAATGGGAAACTTCGAAAAGAAAAGAAGAAGACTGTTCATTCAATGGTTTTAAGCACAATTCATTTTCTTTTAGAAGTCTTTTAATAGTAAAAAGTCCTAATGTACTTTTTCTCTCTTTTTAACAAGTTCTTGAGTGGGTGTGGGAGAGTGAGGCAATGCTTGTCTCCAGGAGTTCAAAAGTGCCAGTGTTGGTTGTCTTCTTTCTCAAGTCAAAGTCCATTGATAGTTGAAATTGTTTCTTTAACGTAAATGTTTTCCAAATTCATGTTCATCTGAGTTTGAATAATTTTGTCTCCCAACACATCTTATTTGACAGTGGAATTCTTTCAAGCCTAACTTGCACTGAACTTGGATTACAATAACTCCAGCTTCATCACTGGGGAAATAGTTTTATTGATTTGGGGAATACAGCATACTTTTTACAAGTGCAACTGATAACTGAAACAATCTGTAGCATTGCCCATTTCTGAGAATGGAATATAAACTGACATTTTCCAATACAATGGCTACTGTCATGTTTTCCACAGTTGCTTGCAACTTGAATGCAGCAGTATCAGAATATCATTTTGCAGGATTTTAAGGAAATTGACTGGTGGTTTAGGCTTATTAGCAATGCTTTTTAGTGTCCATTTAACTTCACTCTTCAGGATGTTTGTCTCTAGTTACAGAACACATCATAGCATGTGTCAGTGATGTTGGTGTCCTTGTCAACTTAATATACTGTCTGTGAAGCAACTGACTTCTGTGGTGGTACTACTTTGACTGAATTCTGTTCATAGGTTCATAGGAGGTTACTAGGCTAATAGCCTTAGGGCCTTTACAAGCCTGGGTGCGTAATAACTTGAGCACCCTTATTGGTCATAGTTAGATGGTTATTGTTAGCAGAGTGATTCTGTGATCAGCACCAAATGCCCCTGTATCTCTTCTCTTCTGTTTCTGTCATGCTTCCTCACATTTTTGCCTTTTGCTATGTCCGATTTTACCTGGAAGTTTCCCTTAATATAATTAATCATGAACGGTTCTGTTGTCATTCACATTTTAGTGTCTTCTTCCAGTTCTTTGGATTGCTCACTTATCAATCCCTCTTTATCTACTCTTGCTATTAGCTATAAAACCGTGCATTAATGTACCCTATCCCCATTGTCTTTAGATATCCGTCTTTCCTTAGCCACTTCTAAAGCCTTCACAGGCAGTCATTTTGTCTTCTGAATCTTATTTCTATTTAGAATTATTTTTGCTACTTCATAGTTAATATCTCAAACTTCTGTCCATAGTTCTTCATGTACTCTGTCCACCATGCCTAATCCCTTATCCCAATTCTTCACCTCCAGTAGATGTTCATTTCAAACATTGCTCAGCTCAGACCTCACTGGCCTAGTCACTTTTCTTGTTTTCTGTAAGTTTAAACTTTCCAGTAAGAATATGATGGTCTGAGCCACAGTTAGCTCTGGATTTTGATTTTGCTGATTGTATAGAACTATTTCATCTCAGATCAACAAGGATATTGTTGAACTTATTTTGGTAATGTCCATGTAACAATATCCATGTGTAAAGCCATCTCTTAGACTGTTGCAAGATAGTGTTTACTGTGACAGAGTATTAATAGTCTTATGTCCTCTTCATTTTACAATTCAGTGCCAAACCTTATGTATATTCCAACTGTATTTTTTATAACAACTTTAGAATTTTAATCACCTACAATGAATATAACATCTTCTTGGGAGGGGTCCAACAGGTGCATGCATCTGTGTTTGTCCTTACTTTGCTGGCGTTGAAAACATCACATAGTCTAAACCATAGAGGCTGTCCTCTTTGCCTGAATATACCAAAGAATTTAACTGGTTCATAAGTTCATAGGTTCATAGTGTGTACTAGGCTAATGGCCCTGGAGCCTTTACCAGCCTAGCCCAAACAAAATTGCCCAGGCACCGTGCCACCCAATGTTAGTTCACAGTACCCATATCCAGCAGTGCAACTGGAATGATCCCTGGACTGAACTTTGTGGTACCCATCCACTCATCAAGATTTCTTTTGAAGAGGGCCAGTGAGGTGCTCTGCTTGACATGAATGGAAAGCTTATTCCAGAGTATGGGCAGTCTTTGGGAGATGAACCTGTCCCTCCAGTATGTTCTGTTAATTGTGGTAATGAGGTTGTGATCTCTGGAGCGTGTGGCACGGGGGGATTGGGATTTCTTTAGATGAATCTGTCGGCCAGTATATTGGCAATATCTGTTGGCTCAGTATAGGAGGTACCATTGTGCAGTAGCTCAGAGCAAATCTGGGTATTGCCGTGGAGATTCCTTACATAACTATAGAAGGCCTTGTGATTGTCTTTACTATCTGCTGCAATTCTATTTTCATAGCTAGCTTTAGAGGATTTGATGAGGGGATCTCAACTTTTTGTTGAGGCTGATAAGGGAGTTTTTCCAGTCTTGGGACTTCACCTTATTCTGCATCAGTTTCCTCCTTCTGTTGTAGAGTTTGTTATGGCAGGGGACCACCAAATTGACTTCCTTTTTTTGGAGGAGAGTGTCTTGGTTCTATTGGGTACGGCGAGATCTATGCATTTGTGTACGTGTTCATACAGTGCATTGGTGTATGATTCGGCGGTCATGCAACTCTTCTCCATTTGCATGGGTGCTGCAAAGTTAGCCACCTCTGTTTTTAAGAGCCCAAAGTTACCTTTGGAGAGGTTTTTCATGGTGGTTACCTTTGCTGGGGTGGGGGTGGGGGGGTGGGAGGGATGTGGATTTCCAAGGTGATTAGTTTGTGGTCGGCTCTAACCAGGGAGAAGTTGACTATTGGTGTAAAGCAATGGTCACCCATGTTAGTAATGACCAGGTCAAGGATGTTGCTACCTCTAGTGGGGGTAAGAACGAGCTGGTCCAGGACATTGGACTTAATGAATTCCAGGAAACATTGGGCAAGTGTATTGGTACATGAGTAGTTTTCCCAGTTAATGGAGGGGTAGTTGAAGTCATCCAGTATGAGAGAGTTAGGTTGGACCCTAATATTTTCCAGGGTGCTTAGGAACGTGGAGTAGTTTGAGTCTTGGGACATGGTTGAGGACCTGTAGCAGGCCACAACCTGAATTGCTGTCTTACCCAGTGTTAGCTGCACCTGAAGTATCGCTGATGGGTTATGTTGGGCTTCCAGTCTGGAGGTGTCTGGAAGTGTGCACATCCTTTATGAATATGGAAACACCGCTGCCTTTGGAGCTTCAATCCAAGTTCTGTAACCAAAAGGTGTGGAATGAGTTAAAGCCTGGTAATGCAGGGGTGCTTTCTGCTGCCTTGAACCAGGCCTGTGTTACAGCACAAATGTCAATATTCTCCAATTTATGGAGTGCTTTGAGTGAATGTATTTTGAGATTTAGACTTCTAGTGTTGAGCAGCATGACCCTCAGATTGCATTTGTTTGTAGCTGTTTCAGTGGTAATTTGGTCTTTGGAACACCACCTAAAAAAGGTACTATAGGGGTGGCAAGAGCCTTGGCCAGTATCTGGAAGCCCAGGGGTGAAAGATGAAGGCCATCTCTGGCAAAGCATCGAGGTCTGTCAATCATGTCATCCCAGGCAGACAGATACTGGATCCCCTTAGAATGACACCAGAAACTTAGCCAATTGTTGAAATCAATCGTTTTCTGCTTGTACTGTGCTATCATTCTGGGTGATGTTAGGATGCTGCTCAGGGCTAGGATCATACCTGTCCGGGCTACATAATCCGAGAGCTCCTGCATGTCTCTTTTCATGTAGTCCAGGGAGGTATATCTCAGGTCATTCACACCTACATGTACAATGACAGAGTCATATTTGTACCTGTTGTTGAGGGACTTGAGTGCATGCATTATGTGCTGGATCCTGGTACCTGACAGGTAGCTGACTGTTACTTTCTCCTTATTCAACTTAGTGAGTGGGACATCAGTGTGCCTCACTATCAATTATTGAGTACAATGCCTCTTTCAGTATGTACCTCACAAAGCACATGCAGCAGCTGGAGAGACCACAGAGGAGAATGCAGGACCTCAAACATCTACCCTACACAGATAGGCTAAACGCTCTGTCCCTCAACTCAGTCTCCTACAGACTCCTCAGGTGTGACCTCTGTCTGGCAAACAAAGCAATCTCAGATTCTGCCTTGACAGGACTGCTGCATATCCACAAGTCAAGCTCCACTCGAGTAACCTGCAAGTGCAACCACAACCTGGTCTGTGACATCAGTAGGACATTTTGGCTAGACAGATTTGTGTCCCAGAGATTGCTCCTTCTGTGGAATAGACTACCACTCCATGTCAAGCAGAGTACCTCATTAACCCTTTTTAAGCGCAACCTGGATAACTGGATGGGGAACAGAAAATACACCCCTGGGATTCCACCTGTGTCCCTGCTGGACAGGGGCATCAGATGCTGACTTGTCAGAACATGGGCTAAATTCTTGGCTAGGTTTGTAAGGGCCTCAGGTCCAATAGCCTAGTAACTTCCTATGATCCTATGATAATATAAAGGAAAGCACGATTCACTTGGTTTCTGATGGTGAGAACATAATTCTGCATATTATTAAACGTATTTGTGACATAGGTAATTCTTACTATATTACAGCTCCAGAAACAACAAATAGACACACACTTTTCTCCATTTACAACCTTTTCCATAATTATAGTGAAACTAAATTACTAGACTAATTTCAAATTCTCAGTGCCTTTCAGTCTGCACGCTGAGAAAAAAAAAATGAAAGATTGGAAAGCGGAAAGGCTGGAGTCAATCATATTTTGCACACTTCCCCCTCCCAGTTTGAAACAGCTGTTGGAAATCACAGCTATGTAATCTGCTCATGCTATGTTCATAGTACTCCCGCCATGAGCCCGTCCTGGATTTTATGAACAGTGACAGCAGGAACTCTCCAAATAATTAGCCTCATGGCTCTCTTCCTTTTTACTTACTCTCAGGTTGAAGAGAAAGTACATTTCTTCAACCTGTGACCAGCAGTCACGGGTGATCATGTGGCTGGTGTCAGTCAGTCTCTAAGTCACTCTGTTTTACAGACGTTGTGCTATGTTAACTGCCTCTGCTACTATTTTCTTCCTGAAACGAGTTTTGCATTCACTTATCCATCCAGTCCAGATTCCCATAGTCCTTGTCCTTTTCATGAATGTGATGAGGTCTCATTGACGCGACGTCCTCTTTGGTTGGCTGCTGCAAGCCATAGGTGGGCTGCAGCTGTAAATAACTTTTTTTTAAAGTTCTCTGAGTCTCTAACAGGCAGTCAGGCACTGTATCCCAATGCTGATGTCATCACACACTCCCCTGCACATTGATAATGTTGCGATATACACTTGTGATGCGTAATGATGTCAACATTAACTAAAAATTGCAAATTAAAAAAAAAAATTGAGATTTGAAAGGGCCACTTGGAAATTTGTGCTACCCCATTATTTTGCCCGCAAAATCAGGAAATTCCAAGGAATTCAGTATGGTTGAGAGGTATCCTACACACAACCTTGACTGAGATTCTTAAGAGAAGTACAGTGGCTCCAATGTTGATAGACCTTGTAAAAAAATAATAATTTAAATTAACTGCTTGTTAAATAGAAGAAATAAATAAAATAGAAAACAAAACAAAACAAAAAAAAATCCCTGTCCCCTTACTGCATCTCCAGAATGCATTAATGATGATGAAACAAGCTGGATTATCATTAACAACCTGCTGGAAATGAAAAAAAAAAAAATCAGTTTTGACTATAGTTTTCATATCATTATCATTTTCCATACCTCAGTAAAAAGCATTATTGCTGAAGCTGCTTACCATATCAACAGCACTCATTCAACAATTCTTGTCCTCTTGCTGAGAAATAACACAAACACAAAAACATTGATGTTGCTACCATTTAGTAAAACAAAACCAAAAACATTACTGAAATACAATAAACTTAATTTTATCTTCTTTTGGCTTTTCCCGGTTAGGGGTCGCCACAGTGGATCAACTGTCCGCTTATGATTGGCAGTGGAGTTTTACGGTGTCGAGTTGCCAGCCCAGCACCCAAACTTCTACAGAAGGCGCACACACGCACACACTCATGCCTAGGGCCAATTTAGAGTGTCCAATCCACCTACAGCATGTCTTTGGGATATGGGAGAAAACCGGAGCACTCATGGGAAACCCATGTGACCACAGGGAGGACATGCAGACTCCACACAGAAGGCACCCCAGCTGAGGATTGAACCGGAGAACCTCTTGCTGTGAGGCGGCAACACTAACTGCTGCAACACTGTGGCTGCCCAATAAATAAACTTAATTTTATAATCAGAGTAAAAACATACTGTAAAACCAGTTCACAAGCCAGTTTGTCAAAGACGCCCTTTCCATCTCATTATTGAAGGGTCTGTGTGTGTACCTAAAGCTGTCTCAGACCTATTTACCAAATAAACATTAGGGGTAGGCTCACATCCCCACCACCACTTTGCCTTGTCTAATGGTTTCAACCTGGAAAACATACTGCCCACAAGAGGAGGTAACTGATAAGCAAATGGGGGGGGGGGGGGGGGTTAAAGCTGCAAGACATCCACCTCTTCAACAAATAATAAAATTGGGGTTGTCCAGGTGAGAATCTTGCAATTTACTGCCAAAAGTGAAACTAAACAATGCAGCACTTGCATTAAATAGTTGGAGCAAGTCCATCTTTCTCTTCTCAGCTTGAGGACAAGCAGACTTACAGGTAAGCCTCCCTTCTCGTCTAATTGAGAAATAACAAAAACATTGGCATTCCTACCATTTATTAAAATAAAACCAAAATATTTCTTTCCAATGGCTTCAACCTAGAAAACTTACAGCCAACCCAAAGAGGCCACTGATAAGCAAACAGAGAGTAAAGGAAAGGGGGGATTCAATCCACAAGGCATCAGTCAAATGGCATAAACATGCCATTCCCCCCTAAGTGGTTTCCAATAAGCAATAACCAAAAAAGGCATTAAAACTCTCAGGTACTTGAAGCATTAAAATACTTCTGAATTGCTAAAAAAAGTTTATGTTGAATAAACAAAAACCTAAATTATTCAGATGAATTCCATCTGAGTCATAAAAGACTTTATCTGGATTAACAAAGTCTTCATGGTCTGTCACCAATTTGAGAAGATGCAAGAGCCACCTTACAGTTTGTAAAATGTCTGGAGATTTTTATAGTCACCTCCTTCCTGGCTCCAAACCAGTGATGTCTGGGGAATATTGCAGACCAAAATACAACCATTTGAGGGTACATTCTACAAAGCTTCTGAAGGTCACACAAAATTCTTGCAAGCAACAACTTTTTTGGAACCGAAACTAAATCATTACCCCTAAATGAATAACTAAAACATGAGCTAAACTCCAATGGGCCACTACTTGATACCACACATTCCACAAATGAAGCCAAGAAAGCCTTGAAAAAACAGATCATTGAATTGACCCAAATATCATGCTCAAGAGAACCAACATGACCTGTTGGACATGATAGAGGCTGTAAATCAGCTCTTCTGATGGAATGGCCGGAATCCAAATAAATTCCTTTCCTGTAATAAAATTAGATGTTAATTCATGATGTTAATTCAAAATGCATCAGAAAACCACCTACCTGCCCTTTGCAATAATTTGACTGAATGACCTTCGACTGCAAGATCAAATGTGTGGCCTATCCTGAAAATGCAATGAAAACCCTTGGCAATTAAGAGCTTTAACTAATACCGAGTTAAGGTCACCCAAATTCACTATTCTGCCAAACTGAGACTTAAACACTGAACCTGCCTTATTTCCTTTGGAAACCAGACTGTTAAACATATTGAACCAGTGGACAGGGCACATAACCTGGGTTCTGGCTCTATCTAAAAGGACCTGATACCCACTCCTCTCTTCATCAGTCTTAGACTTCCCAACCAAAAAATTATTAAGTCATTATGAATGACCACCTCTTCCCAACACAAGGTGCCCAATAATTCATTGGCAGGAAAAGTGTCCACATAAAGGCAAGAAAACAATGCTGACCACATAGTAAATGAATAGAAATGTGTTGCTGAAATAAAAAGATATTTAATAATCACCACCAACAGGTGTCAGGCAATCAGTTTTCTCACATCCATAGAGGCCCCTTTTACCGTCAACAAACCTTTAACCATTCTAGATAATAGCCAGTGGCCAGAATAATCAGGAAACTCCAGAAAAAGGCCCAACCATGCTAAGGCTGCCAAATGAATCCATCATGGCACTTAACCAAATGTCCAGATGTCACTGCACCCATTTTATGGATCTATCCACAGCTTTCAGCTTCCTAAGCCTCTGATCAGAGGCCAACAAAGCTGACCCTCCTTTAACATGATGTGCTTCCCTGATTGACAGAAAATAAGCAAGCAGCAATAATGCCTGACTGGGGTCTTTTTCAATAATAACACCCATGAATACCATAAACCTTAAATACCATATGTAAGAATTACTGGTTAAAAACTTCACCAAAGCTTTCTTGCCCATTTAAGATGTCATTAAATTCTTAGTCCCAGCATAGCTAGTGTCTATTTGTATGATAGATGCCATTCAGCATCAATTAAATCAAATTTGTCAACAAATTCCCCTTTACAAATGTTTTTCTTTGATGCTGTGTGAGACATGTGCTGTGATGTAGGATCCTGGTTTTGCATTGACAATGGGATTTAAAACTGCCATAGGAATAAAAATTGGGTAATACTGAATTCAGGGTCAGTTGAGACTGGATCCTTCCCTCCATGGGGGAACAGGCTCTGGCTGCTGTGTTCCTAAAGCAGGGGAAGCAACCAGTCCTGGTGAAGTCCTTTTGGATATCCTAACCACTTGAGTAGGTATTGAACCAAGTCACTTCTCTGTTGCTGTATCAAAAACTCTTGCCCTCCCTTCTTCAGAATAGAGTGTAAATAAATTCATAAAGATATTCCTCCACTGACTGACCCCTAATCGAAGCATCCAACTGAAGTTCACTACCTCTCTCATTACCTTTGGAACCAGCCCATCCCTTCCTTAAGGAAGGTGGATCCTGAACAGGGGTTGCATAGTTTTTCCGTACCCTTCTTCTGTTTTTTTTTTTTTGGATGGCCGGACGCCAGTGCTGTCTTATCATATCTAATGTAGGCATGGTATGCTTCCTTCCCACTGAAGCCTGATATAGTAACTGAACCTCTTCCAAATCCTGAAACTAATTTTGAGCCTCATATGTGTTATGATTTTCCACCTGTCTTTAAGATTTTGTGGGGCTGAAGAGCCTAAAATTTAAAATAATATGTTAAGATATGAGAGAAAAAAAACACACAGTTTAACTTAAGTACCAACTAAGGGCATCCTGATTCTTTATGCAAAGTCATGCACCAACCCTGATTCATAGGATCTCCAGTATTTGCATAATTTACACTTAAAAGTACAAAACCCGTACATTAGCTACTTAATAGTAAAATACTATCATATACTTTTATAATTAAGATATATATATATATATATATATATATATATATATATATATATATATATATGTGTGTGTGTGTGTGTGTGTGTGTACTTAACTCTACCACATTTTCACATAACCAAAAATCAAAAGATTGAGAAAAGAAGAGCGAAATTGCACAACACCGAACCTTTACATTGACGAAATTCAGATCAATGAAACACTAGCTGTGCATGTCACACAATACTCAGAGCTTCTGAATGGAGATTGTAGTACAGTAAGGATCGGGAAATTTACCCATTTCCTCACTGTAGTATGATCTCAGAGTTGGTATATATAATTTGCAGGGTGCTTGCCCCCATGCAAAACAAAAGGTAGATTTTTGTGTTGACTTGGAGCAGCTGTTTTTTGTTGTTCTGAATTTCTGCAATATAAACGTTCAGTGTTGTGCAATTTCGCCTTTTTGTCTTGTTCTTTTGATTTTCGGTTATGTGAAATTTAGGGAGAGTGAAGTATACCCATTTATACATGGTTTACCTTTAAAATCGCGTATTGCGGAAGGGCGATCAGAACATTTCCGAAAGGCAATTTGCAAGGTTTGGAAACGCCGAACGGAAAAAGGTTATAATGTGCAATGAGCGAATGCACAGTGAGATTCGCTCATTGCACATTCGGCATTCAGGGGCGGATTGCACTATAGTGGGGATTGGGAAATGGTTCCTTTCCCCACTGTAGTGCGATCTCGGAGTTAGAATAATAAAGTAGGGGGGATATGGGAGGGCACAGCTTTACACTTTGTTTTTTTTTTCTTCGACTTTCATGTTTGAAAAACAGCGAATCTGCTGTTCGATTTGCTGTTTTTCGAACATGTAGGTTTGTCAACATTGTCAGTTTTGTGGTTTTGAGTCACTCATATGAGCACTCGAACCAATGCAATTCGCAGTTTTAAAGGTAAACGATATATATATATATATACATATATATATATATATATATATATATATATATATATATATATAATCGCGAAAATTAAATACTTGAATGGTGATTTTTTTTCCACAGGGCAAGTAAACATTTACCCAACATACTCTTTTTTACACTGTAGTGTGATCCCAGAGTTGGTATATATTAGTAAGGGGGGGAATAGTGGTGAAGCCCCCCCCCCACACTGGGAAGTGTTGGGGGCATAGCTCCCCCACCTCAGTGAGTTTTATTTACTCTGGTGTGTGTTTTGCTGAAGTGTGGGCAAGTGTTTACTTACCCTGGGAAAAATTCACCATTTGGGTATTTTATTTTTGTGATTTTCATCTCATGAAAATGAAATTTGATGATATGGCCATTTGAGTATTAAAAGTAGAAACATGCATATGTAAACATATAGATAAATAATTCTATATATACATACACACACACACACACACACACACACACACACACACACACACACAAATATATATATGTATGTGTGTAACATTTATGTTAAGTAATATTACCATATATATTCATTATTTAATTTAATTATTATTATTTTTGAATAGAATAACAACTATTACTGAAATCAAATAAGGGTAAAGCAGAATTAACCTAGACAACCTAACCTGTAAGAAAAACAAAAAGGAAAACAAATATATCTAAAACTAATAGTCAACATACATTCAACAGCCAGTACCCCAAAAACATTCTAAAGTTAATGCTTTTGTGGAGGATCTAGAATTTGTTAAATTCATTTCTCAAAATACCTAACTGGCAACTTCCAAAGTGAATCAAATTACATCACACAATTCCTACAGGATTAGCCTAGTAACTGTCAATAAAACAAAGATCCCACAATAACATGCTACAGGCCCATTGCCTGTATTAATTCTAATGCACACAAATTTTTGTCATGAAGTCGCCCAGTCACGACACCCATGCACTCCCCAACATAAGCCAAACAAATCATCCATACAAAAACACCAAAGGACACACTTCATTGGTGAAAAAAGAAGGCAATTCTCCATGCAATTAATCACAAATATTTATTCAGCAACATTTCTGAAAGACCCTAGACACAACATGAATCTCACTTGCTACCCTTAATAATATCAAAAGCAACGGAACCATACCAACCCATAGCTTCCATGTCACAGTGCAAGAAATCTGTACAAAGCCAAAACAAAGGTCAAACAAGGTTCCAGAATAGCATCAACCCCCAAACAATATTCATACAAAGCCAGAACTACAGCCCAAAACAACAAGTCCTGCATTAGCATGAAATCTCAGAAAGACACAATCTGAAAAACAGATATTTGACACCACTTCTCGACTTCCACTTCCAGCAAAACATTAATGACCAGATAAACCGATATCTATAACCTGTCTCAAAAATATGAAGCAAACAGAAAAGACTGAGAAAATCTGCACAGCTGAATAGCATACTCACTCCAGTCTGAAATTCATTGCAAATTTAACAGACTCAAATACCTTATTATATATTTTAAATATATCTATCTCTATCTTTCTATCTATCTATCTATCTATCTATCTATCTATCTATCTATCTATCTATGGGTCTACTTGATATGATCGACATTTCACAATGTCGAAATCCATATGGCGGAGACCATATGATCGACATTTGTAATGTCGAAAATACAAGCAGACAAAAAAAAACTAACTTTAACGATGCCCTTTAATATACCAACTCAGAGATCGCACTACAGTACAGAAATGGAAATCTTTCCATTCCTCACTGTATGGAGATGCTGGTTCTCCATTGTCGACATTTCAAATGTCAATCATATGGTCTCGGCCATATGAATGTCAATATTGTGAAATGTCGACCATGTAAAGTGTACCTACATATATATATATATATATATATATATATATATATATATATATACATATATATATATATAGATAGAGATATTTATTTATTTATTTGACATTTGTTGACCGGGTCGGTCCATCTGGGACGAGGCCCTTTTTTAGTGGAGACCTGTGGAGAAAAGCACCACAGTTCAAACATAAACAAGTACAAAAGTATGAAATGTAAAACGTCTAAGTGAGTCACACAATACATAATACTACCTAGAGGGTATATACAATATTAGCTAACTGCATATATTGTAGTAGTTAATAAGGAAATATACAGTACAGAGAGAAAAAAATAATACAGAAATTAAATATAAGCAGTGAGAAGAGGTTAAAGGGTAGAAGTGAGTTTTAGAAATTCTACTGCTGAGGAGATTGGCATCAGTACAATCAAAGTGTTGGGGTTGAAAATTGGGAAATATTTAGCAGTGATAAATGGTGAGAGAGTTAGGATGGAGGTTGGTTTGGATACTTGTAGGAGAAAGGAAGTTATTGGCTGGTCTGGAGAGATGGGTTAGTCAGGGGGCTGATTGCAAAGGCATAGTTTGTTTTTGCTAAAGTAATTTTTTACAGTCTTTCTGAATAGTAGTTTGGATCTAGTGTTTCAGATGTCAAGTGGGGATTTATTGCAGTTTTTGGCAGGGTAATATCTATACAGATTTTTTCCTATGTTGAGCTTAGGTTTGGTTATGGATAGGAGGTGTTGGTCAGAGCTCTGGAGTGTTCTAGCTGGGGTGTAGGATAACATGATGGATGATATGGCAGGGCAAAAGGTGGGCTGGAATAGTATAGAATGTATTATTTGAAGCTGGGAGAGATTTAGGTTATGGGGGAATTCTAACCATTTCAGTTTTTGTAGTGCTAGACAGTGATGAGAGGAGGATGGTAGTTCAGCTGCAAATTTTGCTACTTTGTTATAGGTGGATTCAAGTTTGGATATAAGTGATGTCTGCAGGTTGGTGAGAATCTGAGAGCCACAGAGAAGGGTTGGTAGAAGGTAGGCATGTGATAGAGCTATTTTAGCTTGACTAGAGAGAAAGTTTTTATTTCTATAAAGAAGACCAAGTTTTTGGTGTTTTTTTAATGTTATTTAGTACATGCTGGTCAAATTTTAGCTGGTCATCAATGATGACCCCAAATAGTTTAGTGTGGTCTTCCACTAAGATAGGTGTGTTATTATGGGAGGTGATGGAGAAGTTTGGTTTCAGGAGGGTCATTGTTTTAGGTAGAAAGAGTAGGAGTTTGGTCTTTTTTGGATTTAAGATTACATGGTTATTGTTAAGCCAGTTCTAAATAGACAAGAAGGATTCCTGTGTTTTAGTATGGAGCATGGGAAGTGTGTCAGCAATGGTGATGACTGTGGAGACATCAGCATATTGCATTAGTGATGAGTGTGGGGTGGAGATAGATAACTGATTAGTAAAAATATTGAAAGGCAGTGGTCCTAGTATTGATCCCTGGGGTACTCCCATCAGTACTGGGAGTCCTGGGAATGTAGCTGAATCCCATTTGACTGACTGGGAATGGTTGCTAAGATAACTAGTTAACCAGGAGATAGTGGCAGGGAAGAGGTTTAATTGGGAGAGTTTGTCTAAGAGTAATGGATGGTGGACAGCATCAGATGCCTTTGATAGGTCAAGAAGAGACAAGAGGCTAGTTTATTCTGGTCTCTAGCTTGAGAAAGTGTTTATAAAGGAGATGAGAGCTGTAGAGGTGCTATGGCCAGGACAAAAGATGTGTTGGGTGGGAGAAATTAAGTTCTCTTGAGTAAGTTGCTGAAGAATTTACTTGTGTACACATTTTTCCAAGATCTTCGAGAGGGGTGATATAATTGTGTTGGCCTATAGTTAGTTCGATGGAGTTACCTCCCTTATGGATAGGAAGAGTATAGAACTTCTTCAAGATGCCTGGGACTGTAGTTTCAGTGATGGATCTGTTGATGAGAATAGAGATGCGTAAGGCTAAGGAGTTAGTAGCTAGTTGGAGAAAGAGTGGAGAGAGACCATCTATGGAGGGAGAGCAAGGTTTGAGCTTCAGGAGCAGGGATTTTATGTACGAGGTGGGTACAGTTTGTAGGCTGAATGTAGGGAGAAGGGTTATGGTGAGTAGGAGAGGTGGTGAGTGGGGTGGTATTGGAGTTGGGGTGATTAATAAGTTTGGTGATGGACTCAATGAAGTATGAGTTAAAGTTTGTAGCAGTTTGGAGAGGAGTGAGTGTGAGGCTTGGGTGGGTGTGGGTGGGTTTTCTGGATGTAGGATTTGGTTAATTGTATGCCAGAATTTCTTGGGGTTATTTGGATATGTTTTAGGGGGGTTTATGTAGTAGTTCTTTTTGTCATCTTTATTTGCTTGCTTAGCCAGGTTACAAAGTTGCCTATATTGTTGTAGGTGAATGGGCAGTTTGGTTATGGCCCAGAGTTTCCAGTTTCTGTATCTCTGTGCTATTAGTGAAAGAGTGGAGGGGGTAAGCTGGAGTGACACAGTGGATTTTATTCTAACCTTATGTATGGGGGCCAGGGAGTTTAGAATGTTGAGGAATGTGTTATTAAATTCCATGACTGCTTCATCAAGAAGTAAGTGTTTGAGAACGTTCCAATTAATAAGAAAGAGTTGACTGTTGAGTTCATTTGGGTCAAAGTTTTTGATCTTATGGCAAGTTTTAGTTATATGGGGTTTGAGTGTATGTGGAGGATTTTGGTAGGAGAGTGGTCACTAAGGGTGTCAAGAAAGGTTTCAGGGAAGTGATATTTGTGGGGATGACATACAAGGATCCAGTCAAGTATGGCTGAGTGGGTAGTGGATTAAGTGGAATAGGTAGGTGTTGTTACTAGTTTGGAGAAACCATGTAGGTTAATGGAGGTAGAGGGGGATGCTGTGGTGAGTGTGGACCAGTTGATGTTGACATCTCCCATGATTATAGTCTCATTGTGGAGGTCTGAGGAGAGAGTGGAAAGTAAACTTTCCAGTACAGTGATGTTGTCACCGGATGGGATGTAGATAGCAGCAATGTTTAGAGAGTTGTAGGGGTAAATTTTACAGTTGGCCACAAGGAGTTTAACAGGGGAAATTGGAGGGGAGGGAGATGGTAGAGGAGTTAGTGTGAGGTTATCAGTGTACATGGTAGCAACCCCTCCTC
This sequence comes from Protopterus annectens, assembly GCF_019279795.1. Lineage (NCBI taxonomy): Eukaryota > Metazoa > Chordata > Ceratodontiformes > Protopteridae > Protopterus > Protopterus annectens. The sequence continues at coordinate 702,604,085 of NC_056735.1, forward strand.
CTTTTCATTTTGTTCTAGCTAGTCTTAAGAGGGTATAGCCAGGAGGAAGGATGTCCCTATCAGGGATGTGGGGTTTTAACCAAGTCTCATTAAGTGTTATGATATCAGGAGAGTGTCGTGAGATGCAAGAATGAAATTCAGTAATTTTATTTACTATGCTTCTCCGGTTGATGGAGTAAAAGAACATGTGTTTTGGTGGGATATGAGAGTTTGGGTGGTGGTATGTTTGAAGGTACCATCTGAGGATGAAATTAGAGCTGGGCCAGGGTTGGGATGTATGTCACCTGCAAGTAAAAGGGAGAGGAGAGAAGGGATTGGCTGAGGTTTGGGGACAATTAGTAGGTGGCATTTAGGATTAACTTTAATATGTGTTGTTTTGCCTGTACCGTGTTTTATGCATGGAGGTAAGGTTTTATAACCAGTGTAGAGTGATGGGGTTAGGAATGAGTGAGGGAGCTGAGCGAAGACTAGTGGATAGGTAGAGGTGGGTGAGTGAAAGTTGGGTTTTAGGGGAAATGTATAAGAGGAGAGGTTATATAGTATCATAAGAGTGGTGGTAGTTAGTAGTGCTAGAAAGGGGGAGTGGTATAACATGGTGAGCTGTAGATAGGTGATAGTGGTAAGTGTAAGGAGAGGGAGGCACAAGTAAGAGTAATAGTTTAAGGTTGAAGGTAGAGATAGAAAGGTGTAAAGGTGTGTGGGGATGAGGTTTACTGAGTAGAGAGTAAAGTGGAAAAGAGGTTGCATTTGGAGCAGGACAAAGAGGAGAGGGATAGGAGGAGCTAATTATGTGGGTGGGGCTTTAGGGGGGTGTGGTGAGAGAGGGTAGAGAATAAAGGAAATTATGTCAGGGGTGTGTGGGATTGTGGGTAGGGTAGGGGAGCAAAGTGAGCCCGAGTGTAGCGAGGGCGAACGAGTGGAATGAACCCCCCCTTCAGCCAAGGGCTCTTACAAAAACAGTCTATGGGTAAGCAAAAGCTTGATCCAGGGACTGATAGTTTGTAGGTAGTCCTGGGATCTAATGTGCCTCCAGGTGCTGCACTGTTCAGTAGTTGCAAGGTAAGGGAACTGACGCTAAGAATCCAAGTTAAATGTAGTTCAAGGAGCCCAAGCAAAATAGTATGACACTATAGGGCTTAGAGAGAATAAGAGAGCCTAGTAGGAAAATGGGGGGGCACACTCAGATTTAAGAACCGCAGTCGTTTCGGTGCTCAGCATGCCAGTACAGGTTAATGGAATAAAGTTCTGGTAGTGATTAGCTTGAAAGACATAATGTAGAAGTAACCTACACTTTTTATTAAGCAGGGAATAACTTTCTTGCACAGGTGCAAAAGGGTCCATAGTTCAACTCTTATCTGTGGTTTGTCTGAAGCAGAATCAAAGGTCCCGTAGCTGCAAACATGGATATTTGAAACCGAGAGATGGACTAGAGTGAAACTGGAGCGGGTAAAGTAAAATAAAGGCAGAAAAATTACGGGAGTAAATGTAATAGATTCTTAAGTATTATAAGCTTCAGGTTTTGCAGAATAAAACACATACATGTATCTAATTGCATCTTCAACTATTGCCTTTTAGCTTTGCTTTTACATCTAACATCAATTTATGACCACCAGGTATTGTCGCTCTAGTTTGATCATTCAATTGCAGGTAGCAGATACTGTATCTTGTTTCAACAAAGGTGCACTATTTTATCAGGTTTAAACACATACATGCAATCATTGATCAAGTATAACTACCAGTAATTGCCTTAGTACTGTTTTTGTATAATTATATCATTTCAGACCATCAGACATTGCCATTCTATTTGCTTATTCCCATAAAGGCAGCAAAATCAGTAGCGTATTTCAGCAGGGATGCGATATTACATCAAGATAGACTGCCTTTTCAACCATGCATGAAGCAGCATAACTTCAATTTGTTCAGCAGTTAGTAATCTTACTTAGTGTTATGTCCCAAACAGTCTACAGGAGAAATTAGTTTACAAAGTGATAGTGGGGAGATTACATAACCATTAGTTAAATAGGTGCGTTTGTTCAGGTCTCCTAGGCTGGTATTATACTAGTGCACGTTACATTAACAAAGGAAGTGTTTACAATGCACAGATATCAGCAGTTGCACAGAATTTACATTACACAAGCAGCTTGTAAATTAAAGGTAAAATGGAAAAGTAACAGCTTTCTTACTTGGCGTGCAAGCACCGGCAAGTGGTGGAGACTAGTCAAGTAGGAAGGAATGTTTGAAAATGGTGCCCATGACTCCGAGAGGCTGGAATAAGCTTGCCCAGATGTTAGGTAACAAGGGAGGGTCAAAAAGCATAGAAGAGGGGGAAGTACTATATGGCTATTTAGGTCAAACCACCCTTCAGCCAAGGGCTCTTACAAAAGCAATCTATGGGTAGGCAAGAGCTTGATCCAGGGACTGATAATTTGTAATAGTCCTGGGATCTAATGTGCCTCCAGGTGCTGCACTGTTCAGCAATTGCAAGGTAAGGGAACTGCCACTAAGAATCCAAGTTAAATGTAGTTCATGGAGCCCAAGCAAAATAGTATGACACTATAGGGCTTAGAGAGAATAAGATAGCCTAGTAGGAAAATGGGGTGAAGCACTCTCAGCTTTAAGAACCACAGTCATTCTGGTGCTCAGCATGCCAGTACAGGTTAAAGGAATAACATTCTGGTAGCGATTAGCTTGAAAGACATTACTTAGAAGTAACCTACACTTTTTATTAAGCAGGGAATCACTTTCTTGCTCAGGTGCAATGGAGTCCATAGTTCAACTCTTACCTGTGGGTTGTCTGAAGCAGAATCAAAGGTCCCATAGCTGCAAACATGGGTTTTTGAAACCGAGAGATGGACTAGAGTGAAACTGGAGAGGGTAAAGTAAAATAAAGGTAGAAAAATTAGGGGAGTAAATGTAATAGATTCTTAAGTATTATAAGCATCAGGTTTTGCAGAATAAAACACATACATGTATCTGATTGTATCTTCAAATAATTACCTTTCAGATTTGCTTTTACATCTAACATCAATTTATAGCCAGCAGGTATTGTCGCTGAAGTTCGATCATTCAATTGCAGGCAGCAGATACTGTATCTTATTTCAACAAAGGTGCACTATTTTATCAGGTTTAAACACATACATGCATCAAGTATATCTACCAGATATTGCCTTAGTACTGTTTTTGTATAATTATATCATTTCAGACCAACAGGAATTGCCATTCTACTTGCTCATTCACATAAAGGCAGAACAATCAGTATCGTATTTCAACAGGGATGTGATATTACATCAAGTTAGACTGCCGTTTCAACCATGCGTGAAGCAACATAACTTCAATTTGTTCAGCAGTTAGTAATCTTACTTAGAGTTATGTCACAAACAGTCTACAGGAGAAACTAGTTTACAAAGTGGTAGTGGAGAGATTACATAACCATTGGTTAAATAGGTACGTTTGTTCAGGTCTCCTAGGCTGGTATTATACTAGCGCACATTACATTAACAAAGGAAGCGTTTACAGTACACAGATATCAGCGGTTACACAGTATTTACATTACACAAGCAGCATGTAAGTTAAAAGTAAAATGGAGAAGTAACAGCTTTCTTACTTGGCGTGCAAGCACCTGCGAGTGGTGGAGACTAGCCAAGCAGGGAGGAATGTTTGAAAATGGCACCTGTGACTTTGAGAGGCTGGAATAAGCTTGACGATACAGATACATATAGATACATATTTTATAAGCACATTGTTTAAAGAGAAACCACCAAACCAACTCTTTTAAGGCCCTGATCACTGACAATCAGCTCCGTCTATATGTGACTACTGAATCTTATCCAACTGGATCTTGTGAGCCTCTGCCAAAAGTGAAGCCGAACAATGCAGTGCTCACATTACATAGTCAGAGACAGTCCTTCTATCCCCTTCAGCTTGCTAAATATTAGTAATAGAATTTAGAAGCTGAAGAAAAGCTCAACATTTATTTAGGTAGACAGCGGTTTACCATATTCCACCTCCTAACATGTTGTTTTTAATTGATCCCAGGGCAGGCTCTGTTCTCAACTGTAATACTTTTATGGCTTTTTTCAATTCCTGCCGGAGAAAAAAAATTACCTCAGGTTCTCTGAAAAATGCTATTCCTCACTAACTTGAGTCATGAGTTATAAAGGTTAATTTGTTGCTAGATAATTCTGCCAAATTGAAATCTAAACCAATGCATAGGTTAATTACAGATTATATGGAAGCAAAACAGCCACTATGTAAAACTAACTGGAGTGAGGTGTTCAGTGGAAAAACTACAGATGGAATATGGAAAGTTTTGAAAGAGAAGTTGTTTGAGTGCAAAAAATTAAAAAAATGTTTAATATCAGGATCTAAACATACAACATCAGGAGGATATATTTCCATAAGAACAAGATATCTGATTAAGGTGAGAGACAAAAAAAATATAAGAAATGAAAGAGAGGTCGAACTACAACTTTGAAAACTGAAATAAACAAGCTGGACAAACAGATTAAGCATAGTGTGAGAAGATCAAGAAAATTTTGAAGAAAATTTATATAAAGATATTGAGCATAACAGGAAACCTTTTTATAGATACATAAAGATGCAGAAGGAGTAAAGACACACAAATTGATGAACTGTGTGCAGACTCTAAAATTTATTCTCAGACACAACAAAATATAGATATATTTACAAAATCTTATGCAAAACAGTTTGGCTCCACAAAAGGGGTAATAAGCTGTCCTACTGCCATCCAGGTAACCCTAGATACTGAAATCAAATTAGATTATATTGAAAAAGAACTGCGCAAACTGGATCCAAACAGGGAGGAGATGGAATTAGTAACAATGACCCGAAAACACTTTAGCAAGTACTTACGGTACCATTATATCTATGATTCACTAGGTCATATAAATATGGGGAGATTTCTCAAGATTGGAGACATGCACTTATTACACCTGTCTTCAAAGAAAGGGGAGTAGGACTACAACTAGGTATTGCTGTACTCTTGATAAGCGGGATAGCTGCATGACTCACAAATAGGAAATGGCAAGTATCGTACAGCAACTGGACAAGTGAAATCCTTGGTTACAGTTGGGATGTCCCACAGGGCTCTGTCCTAGGCCCTTACTTGTTTAGATTGTATCTTTCGCACCTAACTTTTTCATCTGAGGTGTTCTACTGTCTATATGCAGATGACCTGAAATTAGGTAAACTGATTACATGTGTTACAGATAAGGCATGTCTGCAAAATAATTTGACTAAATTGACCATTTGGACACACTGAGAATAATATGCTGATAAATACATAAAAAACTAAGCATATGAGACTTGGGAGACATAAATCAAAAGGTGAATATTTAATACAGCACACAGTAATAGAAACTGTAGACCCATTTAAAGACCTGGGTAAATGGGTAGTTTTCTAATCATATCAACCAATTGTTTAATGATAGTTATAGAACTATAGGTTGTATGAAAAGATTTATAAAGTCTAGGAAATCAAAAATGATTTAGTCATTGTTTGTTAGTTACATTAGTCCCAAACTTGAGTATGGAAAAACAATATGGAAACCTCATAAGAAAAGAAGCATGAGTAAACTGGAAAGAGTACAGCGGAAATATACCAAGGATATCCATGGATGTGAAAATTTAGGTTATTATGAAAGGCTAAAGTAGCTGAACTTGTACAGTGTCTCTTACGGATATCTAAGAGATCTTATTCAGGTATGTAGGGCATTTAGAGACAACTACCTCTGGGAATGTTTGAAGTATTATAGAATCATTAGACAAGCTATGCAGAAGATTCTATAGGAAAGAGGATTGTACTAACTGGTTCTCTGACATTGTAGCTGATGCATGGAACAGACTGCCAAATTACATTAAAGCAAGTACTAGTGTAGATATTTTTAAGAACAGCCTGGACACTTATTATGGGAACAAGTGTTTGGTATATTGGGAAGCTAGAAGGGCATTAATGCCTGTTGCCTGTGCTTGAAATATTTGTATGTGTGTGGATATATATATATATATATATATATATATATATATATATATATGAATTGCAGAACTTCTGAATTTCTCTCAATAGAATGTTGATCAAACTTGGACTTTCTGTTGTGAATTTTACTAAAAAATATAATTTTTTAACCAAATCTAAAACCTATCACCCAAAGTGCCCTACTCCACTACATCAGAGCTGCAGTTGAAGGAGCAGTTCAAGATCGTCATATAGATCACCTGACTGCAACCTCCAATCACATCTCTAATGCATCTTTGAAATGAAAAGATGTACCATGTTGGTTGTACATTTTTTGATTTCAACAATATAACTTCAGTGTGTTTCTGTTTTTTTTTAAACCATGGAGTCATAAACAGCTTTAAAAAGGGGGTGGCACACTCCCCTGTGCCCATGCCTAAATCGCCCACTGATAGTAATGATCTTACCTTTAATATCTGCATATATGGCATCGGGATACTCACTAAATATGGCAAATTACAATTGCAAAATACATGGTCAACTGATAAAAACATGGCAGCACCATTAAAAATCTAGGGAAAGTGACAGATAGTGATTAAAGCTTGAACCAACGTGTACCTGCCAAAATGAAGAAAGTATATTCTGTAGCCCATATCATTTTTAAAATGTATCTAATCACTGTGCTTCACTGATTTAAATCACTGTTGAACACAGTGCTGCATTGTGTAGCCTTCAAACAAGTCTCTTAAACAACTTGTAAAAGTTCAATTGTTTATTGTTAAAATGAAAGGAACACAATGTGAGCCATTCAGAAAGACTTCAGGAACTGACATTATATTTTCTTTCTTCTCTGTAACTTGGAGGCAGTACCTACCTTTTTTATAAGGCAATGTTTGATCCATTTTTTAATGCCTGTATCTGGAATATATCAGTAATGGAGTATACAACAACCCGATAAACCTAGTAAGAAAAATAAATGTCAGTAGTTGCAAAAAATTGCTTTAACTAGCAGATCTAGGAGGCTCTCTCTCTCTCTCTCTCTCCAATACCCTCCCTGTGGGAGGAATAAAGGCACCTTTTTGAAGTTACCAGTACTTAATTCAGTTAAGCAGGCGGATGGATGAGTCTCCTAGATCTGCTAGCTAAAGTGATTTTATCTGGACTAACCCTTTATACTCTGTTTCTTGTTAGTCCTGTCACCTTCTATGTCACAGGTGGGAAACCAGACTTCACTCGAGCCCTCTGGATTACCTTTATTTTTAGTTGTAAAAAATTAAGACAGATACAATATATATCACATTCACATTCTCACCTATCAAGTTTATGGAACAAACTTCCCTTTGCAATCAGATAGAGGTTGGGGTTGGCATAGTGGTCAAGGGATTTGCATCAGAACCACAGGGTACAGGATTTGATTTTTCACCTTTGAGTTGAATTGGCTAGGCATAAAATGGCCTGCCATGGCAGCTGGCATACTAATTACCTATGAAGAGGAAATTATTTTCTTCAAAAATCTTCAGTAGAAAAAAAGAGCTAAAGGGGTTATACTTACTCTCAGAAATGTTGTCACTGAATATACTATTAGAATCAAAACATGTCCTACCAGAACTATAATGTCTCTTCTTTCACCATCTATCTGATGACCATGTTTGTTGTATTGTAACCTATGGCAGAGGAACCTACCTTATCAAGGCATCTTTTCTTCACTCCATATTGCAACATTTATTTAGCAGTAATTTGACACGTTAGTCAGTTTAGGAAAAAGTCATTAGCTAATGAAATGAAACAAGAAAAATACTAATGAAATTATTTTAAATTCAGTTTATATTTAAGTATGTGTTAAAAAAATCCAACATGATTTAGCAACGTGCTCAGTAAAGCACCCTGTAACAATTTCTGAGCATGTATTTTAGAATAACCTTCATAGGTTCATAGGTTCATAGGTAAGAACTAGGCTATCTGCCCAAGGGCATTTATAAGCCTAGCCAGAATGTGTTGGCTTTCGCCACCCCCTTAGATTAGTTCCCTGTGCCTCTGTCCAGCAGAGCCATTAGTTCCCTGTGCCATTGTCCAGCAGAGCCACTGCAGTGATCCCCGGGGTAAATTTTCTGTTTCTCATCCACCCATCAAAGTTTCTCTTGAAGAGTGTTAGTGAGGGGCTCTGCCTGATGTATAATGGAATCCTGTTCCAAAGTATGGGGAGTCTCTGGGATAGGAATCTATCCCTCCAGCATGTCCTATTTATCGTTGTGGTGAGGTTTATATCTCTAGAGCATATGGCTCTCCGGGATTTGTTTTTTTTTTAGGTAGAGCATGTCCATCAATTCTGGGTTGGACATGGCCTTGTATATCAGGCAGACATCACCTCTGAGTAAGCGGTATGCAACCGAGTACAGCTGGAGTTTCTTGAGTCGGGCTGGATAGGGCATCTGTTTGAGGCCAGTAATCCTCTTGGTGAGGTACTTTTGTGGTCTTTCCAGCTGTTGCAGGTGTCTTGTAAGGTACATCCCAAATGGGACATTGTATTCTATGATGGGTCTAATGAGTGATGAGTAGAGAGGCACAATAATCTGTTCTAGATGCGAACCCTTTTGTGATTAGGTGGGCCACATAGAAGGATTTTCTAACCACCTTGGCAATATGATTATCAAAGGAGAGATTACTATCTACTTGGGTCCTCAGATCTCTTATTACATTTTCTGTATTTAGGGGACTACCACCTATGTGGTAGTTTGTGGGTACTTTGTTTTTTCCAAAGGGGATGACTATGCACTTTTTTGGCATTTATGTTGAGGCCATGATTTTGACACCAGGTATCCGTCTCAGTGAGACCCATCTGGAGAGTGTCTGTATCAGCCAGAGAATCAATTATGGCCCCTAGTTTGCAGTCATTTGCAAACTTGGTCAGCCATAGTCCTCCTATGCTTGCCTGTACTTTGAGAAGTATATACCAAACAGGAGGGGTCCTAGGACTGAGCCCTGGGGGAAGCCACTTGTAACCGGTTTGGAGATGGACATAGAGCCTGCAACTCTCACCATGTGGGTTTTATCCATGAGCCAGATGGCAACCCATCTCGTGACATAGGGGTTTTTCAAGCTGGTGAGCTTGTCTATAATACTAGAATGGGGAATGGTGTCAAAAGCCTTTGCGAGGTCTAGGTAAGCTGTGTGGACCTCCTTTCCCTCATCTAATGCCTTGGTAACTGTCTCAAAGAAGTCAACCAGGTTTAGGAGGCATGATCTGCCCTTAACAAAGCCAAACTGGGTAGGGTCCAAGGTTTGGAGGTTACCAATGCCTCTGTTAATAAGTTCCATGATGATGCATTCCATAGCCTTGCAGAACAGGCTAGTCAGGCTTATAGGGCGATAGTTCCCGGGGTCCGTTGTGGCTTGACCTTTGTGGAGCAGGATAACTGTTGCTGTGTGCCACTCTGTGGGTACATAGCTTGTAGAGAGGCTGAGTTTGAACAGTGTGTTTAGGTGAGGGGTTAGTTCATTTTAGAACTCTTGTAAGACACAGCCTGGGACATCATCCAGTCCAATTGAAGCTGTGTTTTTGGCTTTGGATAGGGCTGTTTTAACCTGTGTGTTGGTGATTGATGGGGCTCTACATTCTTCTGGTATGGTTATGGGCCCTTTAGGGGGTGAGGGGGGGGGTGAAGTTTGCACTAAACCTGTCTGCCAGAATGTTGGCAATATCAGTTGGTTCAGTGAATTTTGTGCCATTCTGCACCAACTCAGAGCAGATCTAAGAGTTTCCACTTAGGTTCTTGACATAGCTAAAGAACCCTTTGTGGTTATCTTTGGAGTCATTGGCAATTCTTCTTTCAAAACTAGCCTTGGATGATTTAATGAGGGATCATAGTTTCTTGCTGATACTGATCAGGGATGTCTTTCCTTCTTGGGATTTTACTCTTTTCTGTACTAGTTTCCTCCTTCTGTTGTATAGCTTGTTTATGGCAGGGGTCCACCAGACTGGTTTCCTTTTCTTGGAGGAGTGAGTCTTGGTTTTACTTGGGATAGCATGATCCATGCATTTCTGCAGATGCTCATAGAGTGCCTTTGTAAAGGTTTCAGCAACTTGGACAGCATTGTCCTTTAACATGGGGGCTGTGAACCTTTCCACCTCGGTCTTAAGTAATGTGAAGTTTGCTTTTGAAAAGTTTTTCATGGTGGTTTCCTTGATTGGGGGTGGGGGCAGAATGTGGATATCCAGAGGGATTAGTCTATGGTCTTATCTAACTAGTGAGGGGTTGACCTCTGGTGTGGAACACTGGTCGCCCATGTTGGTGATGACCAGGTCCAATATGTTGTTCCCTCTGGTGGGGGTGTTGACCAGTTGATCCAGGGCATTCGAGTTTATAAATTCTAGGAAGCATTGAGCAAGGGAGTTAGTACTTGAGTAGTTCTCCCAGTTTATGTTTGGGTAATTGAAATCACTCAGTATTAGGGTGTTTGGTAGGACCTTCATATTTCCCAGTGTCTCCAGAAATGTGGAATGGGGGTCCTGGGCCATGGTGGATGATCTGTAGCAAGCTACAATTTGGATTGCAGTTTTGCCCATTGTTAGTTGCAAATGGATGATCTCTGATGTATTGTGTTGCGCCACTAACCTGGAGGTGTGTGTATCCTTGATGAATATGGATACACCCCCACCTTTTGTGTTTTGGTCCTGGTGCTGTGGCCGAAAGGTATGGTATGGGTTATAGCCTAGTAGTGCTGGGGTGCTCTCAGGAGCCTTAAACCAGGTTTCTGTTACTGCACAGATGTCAGTGTTCTCCATACTGAGGAGTGCCTCGAGTGTGTGCATTTTGAGGTTTAGACTTCTGGCGTTGAGTAGCATTACCCACAGTTTTTGGTTACTTGTGCTATTTATGGTGGTGGGTTTGTCTTTTGAGCCTTGCCTAAAAAAGGCACTATGGGGGTGGTAAGAGCCTTGGCCAGTATTCAAAAGCCTAAGGGTGACAGGTGCAAGCCATCTCTTGCGAAGCAATGTGGCTTGTCGAGCATGTCATCCCATGCGGACAGATACTGGATCCCCCTTTGAATGATACCAGAAACTTAGCCAATTGTTGAAATTGATAATTGTTTTTTATACTGTGGCATCATTCTTGGTGAGGGCAGGATGCTACTCAGGGTCAGGGTCATACCAGCCTGGGCTACATTATCAGAGAGCTCTTCATATTGCATTGATTCAGGAAAAGATAAGGATTTTATGTAACAGATATACACAATGGAGCATTTAGAGTTTTATTTGTATTTGTCAAGATGAAGATAGAGAGAAGAAAACAAACATGATGATCTATGAAGCCCTTGACATATAAAATGCTCTTTTGATAGTTGTTTCCTTATGATGAAGAATATTACAGCCTATATTTCTCATCAAAATGTAAATATCCAATATTCTGTGTTTCAGTAAAGAATATCAATGCAACAAGTCAAGTTTTTATATATTCTAGATGAGACACCAAAAATTCTTTCGTATGAAATTGCCTATGTTCAAGTGAGGTAGAAATGAAGTTTAAGAAAATGACATGTTGAAATTTTAAAGTTGCCAACTGTCATTAACACAGGTATCAGACATTGAATATCTTCTTCATTAATGAAAGTTCAAAGAGCAGCTTCTGTTTCTGTGCATTTTTGTTAGAATTTCTACTTTTGATTTTCTACTCAAATTGCAGGTTGACTTTTAGGGTTGGTAAAGTACGAAGATTAGCAACTGCTGCTCCATGTATTCCCGCTGTTAAATATGTTCAAATATTCACACACGAATGCTCTACAAACTGGCACAGTTTAAACATTTACCACAGCTGTGAATAGGTTTAAATATACATAAACAAATGTGAAAACTGGCATAGTTTAAACATGCCATATTATTAATTAGTCTTTGCCAAAGGACTGCAGTATGCCACATAGAAGCAATTCCTTTATGAATATATAAGGGTAAATAAGGGAGATATTTAATCTACTTTTCTTGAATTTGGACTTACATCACAAGGCATAACCAAAACATTTGTCCCCATATTCTCTAAAATGCCACTCATGTGAACATTTTGCTTTGACATTATTCATTCTTTAGGAGATACAGCCATGAATATAATGCCTCTTTTTTTCTCTGAATAAATACAAGCAGCTATCAGAACTCATTAATATTGTTTTACTGGTCAGGTAGAAACATAGTACATAAAGCCCAGAGTTGTAAGCATCTTTAAACACTGAGAACAATGGCCACCCACGGGATTCATAAACATAGTGCACAGTCCCTTAAATGGGTTCTGTGTATCAAGCTTTTCCACAGTTATGATAGAAGTATAATTTAGAAAAATAAGTAATATTACTGTTATATTCTACACACGTGAAAGGCAGATCATGCCTCCTGAACCTGATCGACTTCTTTCAGGCAGTCACCAAAGCTGTAGATGAGGGTAAGGTGGTTCACACAGCCTATCTTGACCTCGGCAAGGCTTTTGACACCATCCCCCATTCTGGAATTATAGCTAAACTCACTAAACTAGGTATAAATCCCTATGTCACAAGATGGGTTGCCAATTGGCTCACTGACAGAACCCACACTGTAAAAGTTGCAGACTCCAAATCTAACCCCAAAGCAGTGACAAGTGGAGTACCAAAGGGTTCTGTCCTGGGACCTTTCCTGTTTGGCAACTACTTCTCTGAAGTACAGGCTAACACAGAAGGCCTCTGGCTAATGAAGTTCACAGATGACTGCAAACTAGGAGCCATAGTCAAGTCCCCAAATGATGTGGATATCCTACTGAAGGGCCTCGCTGAGACAGATGCCTGGTGTCAGAGCCATGGCCTCAAGCTCAATGCCAAAAAGTACAGTGTCATCCCCTTTAGTAAAACTATGTACCCATGAACTACCACATAGGCAGCAATCTACTTAACACCGAATGTGTGATAAGAAACCTTGAGACCCAGGTGGACAGTAGTCTCTTCTTTGATAGTTGCATCGCCACAGTAGTCAGGAAGGCCTTCTACATAGCACACATCATCATAAAAGGGTTCTCATCCAGGAAAAAAGAGGTCATTGTTCCCCGCTCTACTCGACACTCATTAGATCCATTATAGAATACAATGGCCCTTTTGGGATGTACCTCACAAGACATCTGCAGCAGCTGGAAAGGCCACAGAAGTACCTCACAAAGAGGATTGCTGGCCTCAAACAAATGCCCTACACTGACTGCCTCAAAAAAACTCCAGCTTTACTCCATAGCATATCGCCTACTCCGAGGTGATCTCTGCCTAACATATAAAGCTATGTCAAACCCAGAGCTGTTGGACATGCTACACCTAAAGAAATCCCAAACTTCCGAACTACACCCTCTAGGGACCTAAACCTTATCAACACAATAAACAAGACATGCTGGAGGGATAGATTCCTGTCCCAGAACTTCCCATACTCTGGAACAGGCTACCCATCTATGTCAAGCAAAGTTCTTCATTAGCACTCTTCTGGAAAAATCTTGATGAGTGGATGGGAAATATGAAATACACCCTGGGGATCACTTCTCTGTCTCTGCTCAACAGTGGCACAGGAAAATAACTTTCTTGGGTGGCGTAAGCCAGGGAACCTTGTTGGCTAGGCTTACGTAGGCCCTTCGGCCGATAGCCTAGTACCTACCTATGAACCTATGAATTACATAATGTAAATATGGCTCCTTGCACTGACAACCTATTTCCAACCCAGCTTGCTATAGTAGCACATTAGTCACTGTAACTATACTATGTAGGTAATCTTTTGTTATATTTGTGCTACTGTTAAAGTGAATTTTCTAGCTGCTAAGTGAATACTTATGTTTATACTACTACAATTATATTTTTGTTTAATTTTGTTAATATACAAACTGTTTTGTTTTGTGGAGCTTTTCTCCCTGGGCCTTCACTGAAAATAGGTGCTTTATGGCCCAGTTGGACTTTCCCAGTAAACAAGTGTGGTCAGTCAGCTGAAGCTATTCTTTCTTCCCAGGAACTAACCTCTGTGCTGCATAACTGCATGTTTTTATTATATGCATAACCCAAAGGCAGTGAGAAGCCAGGTAAAAGACATATGGGTGTTACTTAAATACATTGAAAAATGAAATGGAGGGTAGGACAGTGTGCAGCACTGCCACTATGCCTTTGTTTCTCTGATTCAGTGCTCAGCTGGGGTGCCTTCTCTGTGAAGTCTGCTCATCCTCATTGTGATACTGAGGGTTTTTTCTGAGTGTCTTTTTTTCTTAGAAATTACTGATCTTTTAAACTGTCCACAAGTGTGATGTGTGTGTGTGTGTGTGTGTGTGTGTGTGTGTGTGTGTGTGTGTGTGTGTGTGTGTGTGTGTGTGTGTGTGTGTGTGTGTGTGTGTGTGTGTGTGTGTGTGTGCGTGTGTGTGTGTGTGGACTAGGGAAGGCATCCTTTGAAAGACTGACATCCAGTCTAGGACATCTCTTAGTGCCTAATGTGCATAGAGTGTCAGGATAGGATTTGTCTTTCACTGACCCTAAACAGTATAAAATAGGTAATCAGACAATGAATGAATTCATTGAAATATACAACTTTTTTCAGGCTGAGTATCTATGATTAAATTGCTGAAACAGATGAATGTGTTTTCAAAGAAGGACAATGTTTAATCAATATAATACTTTGAGAATCAGTATTGAGGATTGTCATCTTACCTGATCAATTTTTACTTAAAAAGAAAATCATCCTTCAAAAATTTAGCGTGCAAATATTATAAAACATGTAGCACATTGTTTTAACAACAAGCAATAGCTTTTTCTTTCTAATGTCCACAAGAAAAATCTGCAATTTGTTGTGTTTGTATATTGAACCAGACTGATTCTAACTAAAATGTAGCTGAATATGCTATAATTTAGTCCCAGATCTCCACTGAAAATAGGAAACAATTTAGTTCGACTTACCTGATAACAAATGTCAAATAAATAAAGTCATTTTAAATGCTACATGTGACTGCCTGTTTCAAAAAGTACCATTTGAACTGTCTGTATTTCATTTTTCCATTATCTGTCAGCATAGCTCTCAACCTCTTAGCACAAACAATCTGGATAAAGGCAAAAATAATATGAGTGGCAAAGTCTCAAAAACAGGGACAGTTTTTAAATATTGCTGTGATAAATTTAAAAAGTTGTTAGAATAAAAGGTCATGTGTTACCATGCATTTTATGAAGAAGATGAAGTCTGAAACTCAAATCCCTGTCATTATTTAGTGAATTCAGCCCTCAATGATTTGCCACAAAAATCAAGAAAACCACAAATTTTATGAGGAGCAGACCAAAAATATGAGACAATAATCTCAACATTCTGTGATAATCCGGACAGTTGAGAGGTACGTCTGTCAGGAAAAAAGCTGCATACATTTTAATTTTGTATTAGACTGCAATGATTTACTGAAGTTGCACATGGAAGATGTTTGTTGGTGCTTCAAAGACATATTCTTAGCCAGGCTGTCAAACTAGGCCGCTTTCCTTCAGTATCTGTTAAGCATCCATACCATTCGGTGGCGTAGTTGCCTGTGGTTATACTGCATGTTACTAATGCACATACCACTAAGTAATCTATAAGCATGTTGTACTTCAGCATCAGCTGTTGACTGTGTATGGCACAGTAGGCCATTAGCATTTGTTTTAACTCCTCCTCCACTGTTGTGTAGGGGGTAGTTTTGGCAATGATAGTGGACCAGGTCTCATCTGCATATATTGTAAATG
This sequence comes from Protopterus annectens, assembly GCF_019279795.1. Taxonomy (NCBI): domain Eukaryota; kingdom Metazoa; phylum Chordata; order Ceratodontiformes; family Protopteridae; genus Protopterus; species Protopterus annectens. The sequence goes on from NC_056735.1 coordinate 702,619,782, forward strand.
AAGAAATCTGGCCACATATGTCTTCTTTTTCACAAGAGATATGCTGTGTCAACCTGTGTGTGGGGGAACAATAAGGTTTGTAGCTGCACCATGTAGCTATCATCAATTTGTCTTCTAGCCTAGGAATGGCTGTAGCACTGAAAAGTATATATTCACAACATTATTCTATGCATTTTTGTTGATGTTACTGCTTGGTAATGTTTTGGTGAACATAACATTAGTTTTAGAGGGTCATTAGGGACATCTTATTTTTGATAGGCCTGATCTGTACTTGTAATCCCCTAATTTCTAGCCTTACTGCACAATGTGCTCTGAAGTTCACACATTCATCCATTACACTTAATGGTGGTGGACATTATTTGTGTACTTAATCCATATCTGGACTCTTCTAGGTATGTAGTAGATAATGCATATATTCAGAAGTGTCATAGGAAGTTTCTGAACTGTGTAAGGCACTGCTTTGTGCTTTTAAAAAGTATGCCAGCCCTACACAGTTGCATACCATGTTTATGAATACCACTGTATGTTACTATAGTTTTCTGGGTACGTTCAAAGGAGTGGCCTGAATTTCAGAATAAGAAAAGACAATTACAGTATGCTTGTTGATAGCATACTAAACCTCAAGGCATTCAGTTGTGGTGCAGTTATCCCCTAATGCTTATAAAATATTGAATAGCATGTTTACTTGTCTGTGTATGAGATTACTTAAAAACATTCTTGGATTGCTGCAGGTAGGTAAACAGGTTTGAATTTGTTACTCTTATATGAAAAACTGAACATAAGGCTTAATCCTACCTCATTTCTGCATCATGTTTGTTTGATTTTAATTATATTGAACTAATCTGACATCATATTCTAAGAAAAAGAATGTCAACCTTAAGGCTGCCTTTTTACTGCATACCTAAAAAAAAGTGAATGCTTACTTGTGTCTTTTGCTGAAGTATTCCTGCCAATGTAAATAATAAAATCTCTATTATAACATTAAAATGCTTGTCATAAAAGCTAAGAAAGATATGCATTTAATTACATACCATTGTGAACTAGAAACTGCATATATTCATATTATTCTTTGGTAAAGTGAGCAGTGGTAACATGCCAAGATATACATATTCACAAGTGAATTTTGCAGCAGGATGTGCGTTTCTTGGTGTGCAGTTCTTCAAAAACATTTATTCTTTGAGCATGTCAGTGGGAACTGTACTGTTTTAACTAAAGAGACATCCACAGGACCAACTCCAGTTAAAATGCGAACTTATCTACTGTTGATATGTTTTCTTTTCCGGATTCTACATTTTTATGGCTTCATAATATGCTGGGCTGCACAGTAGGAGGTATGCTAGCTTATATATATCTTCTCATAATATTCTGATTCAAAACTCCTTGCCTCAGTAGGATAAATGTTAATGTTTTTGTTACATTTGTAAAAGCACATTTCTTCATACAGTATGCACAGGAATGTCTTCACATGTATTCCATTTTTGTCGGTGAAACTGTGAGGGCAGAATCAGTCTGTACTAGATCAGACTAAATGGAATCTGTAATTTTCTTAATACAGGCACTCACTTGCAGAAAATGACAATGTTAACTTTATACAAGGTAAATACAAAAGGGCCACTGTATTCATAAACGTAGTGTAGGGTCCCTTAAACTTTTGTGCACAGTCATACATGTAGTGTGATTCATAAACTCAATTTGACTTCAGCGTCTTGACCACCCTGAAGGACCACATTCTTATCAGCAGTGCCCCTGTCTGATACAAACAGAAAGCTATAAAACCAGCAATTGCAAGGATAAAGCACCCCAAAGAGAAATAGTCCAATGGCAAAAAACAAACTCAAGGGGGTGACACCACGGTGTAAGCACAAAAGACTCTTTATTCCACAAAGTTTATTCCAAAAAGTTAGCGCTTTTGCGTTCAAGCATGAACGCTTCTTCAGACTTGATTATGACAAAGCACAGCCCTGCTTAGAAATGCCCACACCAGAGCTTCATGTTAAAGTTGTCCTAAGCTGAGTTACAGAGTTTAGTCTTATGTGGAGGAAGCTTTATATATGGTCAGCTCATAGCACTTGTGCCTATAATGGAGATACCTGCTTGTGCTAAGGTGTGATTCATAAAGCACATTGTGACCGAGCCAAATTTGCATAATAAGTGATAAATCAGCCACAGGTTACATCAGTTTTTATCAGCCTTCTGTATTGTGCTGCATTTACTTGTGTTCGTTGTAGCTAGATCATGTAAAGCACCACTGAATTAAAATGATTTTTGACTTACCTGGTCAAGCACAAATTTGTTGGAAAAGGTGAGAATCACTCTAACTCTTTGCCAGCTGTTGAGCAGTATCCCTGATTTAAGACATGCAATATAATCGTTTTTCGTTGCTTATGAATGAATGATTGGGAAATGTGTAAATTGTCATGTTTACTGCTGTTTACATGTATCAGGGTGCTTACTGCTTGCATCTGAAAGAGTAAATGAACAGGTGAGTTCAAATAATGAATAAAATGCATCAATCTGCATTCTAATGGGCACTGACAACAAACACATACATGCATACCCATTACCTGTACTGCAACAGAGACCAGCATAGCACAGGAAGTAGGAACAGAGTATGCAAAAACCTCAAGTAAGCACAACTGCTACAAGGGTTATGTCAAATATAGAGCCATTTATTGTTCACATTTACTAAAACTTTCATAGACAGATAGCAGGTGTCAGTTTGTCACTTTTGCCACAACATTTTGTTAAACGTTACAGCATGATGCAACAGCAGGGAGCAAGACACAGGAAAGACAGCTTCAGTCATGAGAAAGCTCTCATCTTTATGGATGATCTGAGGACATACAGAAAATGCCTTCTTGGCAATGGAGGCCAGAACATGTAGACAGAGAGAGAGAACTTAATCTTTGAATCATTTATTGGGTGACTGCCCCTCTGTAAATGAGAAGAAGGGGCACTGTGTTGACACCTCTCAAAATCAGTAACAGGGGGGCAGTCCTCACAAATCAGTCCGGTTACACATAAGGCTACTACAGCACTTCCTTCTGGAATGTGAAGAAACATAGCAGAGAATGCCAAAGGGAAGAAATCAACAACAACAAGAACAACAAGAACAACAACAAGAACAACAACAAGAACAACAGATCTCATAATGGAAATACACCACCCATTTCTCTACTCTACAACCCTTCCACTATAACTAGCAGTTGTGTCACTTAATCTTCAGTAGTGATTGACTGAAGGTTCTCTTTATAAAAATCATTATTTCTATTGTAGACATATAGGGAATCTGCAGACTTGACAAACATTGCCTAAATCTCATCTATCCTAGCTGTTAAGTGCAGGAAATGGGTACTCCAGCAAATGTATAGAACTCCACCATTTGCAAAGTTGATAGAAAAGGTGCTGCTGCAAATTTCTAGTCCTTCTGAGTAAGGTGCAGAATTACAAAATTGATTATGAGTAACAATAAGGTGGGAAGAGTTCCTAATTACTATAAGATAGTCATAGATTTTCCACATACGCTTCATTTACATCTAATGATATCCTCATTTATCCAAGATCTTCTCAAACCACTTAACGTCAGTGTGCCTAAATGCAACTGGTGCCTATGAACAAAGCTTCACTTGTGCTTAGACAAAGACAGAGTAACTTTCCTCTTAGTGCATTGACTCTGAATACCACCATTAGTTTACAGTTAGAGCCTACTGAAATTTTACAGCACACACTGTGCATCCTTGGCATTTGAAACAGTCCGGACCAGTATATCATGCAAGGGTGAACCTTTAGATTTTGCTACACAGATTAGTCTTGCATGGTTCCAGCTCTCTAAGATATCACTCACAAATGTCCACCGATGGTGATGGGGATATAATATTGCAAGTTTTGCAAAAATTCTGCTGGTCATGTAAATTAGTGGGTACATAACCTTCTGTAGAGGTATCTGTCCAGAAATGTCTATCTTTCCATTTGAAAAAGTCACAAATATCACCACCCTTTGTGGCACACCAATAGAAACAACCAACTCCTTCAAATACCATGGTATACGGTAAGACAAATCACTAACAGTCCATATCCATATAGAAAAAATCAAGGACAAAAGTTAATGAACTTCTCTTCTGGGCCAATGAAATCTTACCCTGCCTATCCAAACCAGCCAGGGCAGTAATAGACAAAAGAGTCCTTCTGCCCATCTTGAATATGGACTCTCATAATTGCTACAACTTCTAATAAAAACTGTTCTACACCACAGACTATCGAAAACAAGATTGGTCACTTCATCACTAACACACCCTTTAATGAGTACCACTACCTTAACCTTACCCTCAAAAAAGCCAACTGATTCCCAGTGCAGCACTGAGGGGTCTGCTACTAGGCTCTCTTATCTAAAAAATTCCCCAGCCTAACACATTCCCACCATTAGCTATCAAACTATATAACAAACACTACAAACTCAGATGCTTCTCCCAAGCACCCCCCCCCCCATTTAACCCTCACAAGCCAGACTACACTGCACTGACCACTCTTTCTCTATCCGTGGTCCTTAAATATGTGAATCCCCTTCCAACCACCTAAAGGAGTTACAATCCCTCTTCTCCACTTTTAGAGCTGAACTTACAAAATCCCTCTACACCAACTCAAACTACTTGACACAGAGCAGGCCACACACATTATTGGTCTCTCAATCTTTATTTTTACTTGCTTCAACTGCTCACACCTTCTAACTGCTCCACCATCCCCTGCCCTGAATCTCATTATCCTACAGTATTTGCACTGTAATGTAAACCTGAAATATGATCATGTCAATTGTAAAATGTGCATTTCTCTAATAATTGTTGCTATATCTATCAATTGCTACTGTATAGTTATTTTGTTATATATTGTCATTCTGTTTTTTGCCATGTCCAATTTATTGCTTTTCTGTTCTCTCCTTTTTTATTCCTTTGTGAATTATTTCACCTGGTCAGTACTGCCCGAGTAATGAAATATAAAATATAATAAAGTAAATACAGACCAAATACACATTGTCACTTTATTTACTGCACTTGTTTACTAAGATGCTTCTACTGGGTGGAAAAGCTGCCCCTTTTCAGTGGAAGCCCAGGTAAAAAAGCTTCAGAGTAAAATGAGTAAACATTGAAACAATAGTTATCACATTTTAGACAAGAAATACATTTTAGGTCAGTATAAATTAGTCACAGTTTGATAAATAGTTTTCTACAGATATGGAAAGGTACACAGTAGAATAACAATCTCAAACAGTTTGACATTTGGGGCTGTGAAAATGAAAGCAGCTGATTTATGATTGATGTATAATGCAATTTGTTGCGAAGATTTATGGCAGAAAAAAAACCCTGTAAATTGTGAGGTTGACAATAAGTGTAGGAGGTACTTTGAAGTGCAGAGAGCAGTAGACCAGACGTTAGTCATAGCAGGAGGAGTGCATGAGAGCTATTCAATAAGTAGAGAGTTCATACACAGAGCAGAAAGGCAAAGGAAAAGAGGTTAAAAGAGATCTTCTCTTGCAGTCCCCAACATTAAGGATGACTCCAGCACTGCCCACTGCCAATGCCAGCTCATTAATATCATGATGCAGTATTCCATTTGAAGTGCACTGGCAATGGAACAAAACAGAAGAATTAAATTTGCTGCATATCAGACCGTGACCTACAGAGTGAGAGTGAGAGAGAGACAGAGAGAGAGTACTACCATCTTATACACAAAGAAAACAGCTGACAATAAGACCACATGTAGGGACATGCATGCAGTGATTACCTATAGCACTCTACATTATGCTTCAGGTAATCACTTGTTCTGTACAGACAATTGCTGAACATTGTTACACACCTATATCATTGCACATTGCCTGTGTCCTGCCTAAGTGTCATACTGCAGCTTTGCTGACACTCCATCGCTCTTGTGTGTATGATCAGAGTATGTGCTGCCCTATGCACACTTGCCAGACAATAGTTTGTATGTATGCACTGCACCACCCATGAGTATGCTGCACCCCATTACCTGACCCTTCTATCACTGTTAGTGTGATTCTGCCCTTCCTACATACATAGAACTAAACAACGAATCCAACAATTCCAGCGAACAGTAGCAACCTGGTTTTATACATTTGGAATTAAAGTGGATTTTGAATCGTGTTTCTACTTTCTACATACATGTTCATAGCCTAAGCTGAAATCTGTAGCAACTGTGGTGCTTGTATAATGTGACAGTGCTTCTGACCCTGACCAGCAGCATACTGTGTTTTGGGTGGTCTGATTCCTCCTCCATAAACAACAACTGCCACACAGTTATGTCATAGCTCTTCTCTTGTACAGGTGCACTGTACACAATACACAGGACTGAATGCCACACCATGCTCATGTTCGGTATGCTGTTCAGTGCCTTCCACAGCACACTGGGAGTGGAGCTCTTCAAGTGTTCATAGGTTCAGATGTTCATAGGTGTTTACTATGCTAACAACCACAAGGGCCTTTTTAAGCTTAGCTATGCATCCCAAATCTCTGAAAAGTTCTGGTACATTTGATAAGTGCAAACAGGGGATTGGGAGACAAAACATTTACAAGCAGGGGCCTGGGATATAAACCATTTACAGGTTGCCTGTGTCCATTACAGACATAGGTGCTATGCCAGGGATGAATTTCCTGTTCCCCATCCAATTGTCCATGTTAAAGTTGAATTGGGTTAGGGAGGAACTCTGCTTCACATTGATGGGGAGCCTGTTCTAGAGAAGGGGTAGTTTCTGGGATACATGGCTGTCTCTCCAGCATGTCCTATTTATATCACAGGCAAGGTTTAACTCTTTAGAATGTGTAACTCTGGTGCTGTTTGTTTTTCAGATATGCAGGACGTCAATCAGAGTGGGATCTGACAATGCCCTTTATGCCAGGCACAGATCTCCCCTCAGCAACGTGTAAGAGACAGAATACAGGGATGTGGCCTTGAATAGGTCTGCATAAGACATTTTATTTACACCCTGTATTCTTTTAGTAAGGAACCTCTGTGGACGATCCAGTTGTTGGATATGCCTGGCTAGGTACATACTGAAGGGGGCATTGTACTCAGTGATAAGTCTGATGAATGCCACATACAGTAGAACAATGACGTCCTTGGATCTAGATGCCATACATTTGTTTATATGTTGCCCAACATAGAATGATTTCCTAACTACTATAGACACATGATGGTCAAAGGCTGGATTACTGTCTATGTGTGTCCCTAAGTCCCTGACTACTGGGTCAATTCTAAGGGGTGTGTTGTGAATATGATATTTACCAGGGGTGGATGACTTCTCAAGGATACTATTATGCATTTCTTGGCATTTAGTATTAGTCTATGGCTCTGACACCAATTGTTTGTCTATGTCAGCCCTTCTTGGAGAACATTTGTGTCAGTCCGGGATTCAATGACAGCTCCTTATTTGCAATCATCTGCAAATTTAGTCAGCCAGAGACCATTGGCATTCACCTTGACTTTAGAGAAGTAAATTCTAAAAAAGTGAGGCCCAAAGACAGATCCCTGAGGGACTCCACTTGTGACTGGCCTCTTTGTAGAGGTGGATGACCCTATTTTAACTTTCTGGGTCTTGTCTGTGAGCCAGCTGGCTATCCACTGGGTGATGTACAGGTTTGTACCTAACCTCCTGAGTTTGACAATTCTCAAGTGGGATAATGTGCCAAATGCCTCGGTCAGGTCAAGGTAGACAGTATGAACCCTGGGTTGGGTCCAGTGGCTGGAGGTTTACTATATCATTATTGATCATTTCCATGATAATTCTTTCCATGGCCTTGCATACAAGACTAGTGAGACTTATGGGTCTGTAGTTTCCAGGGACTGTAGCTGGCCCAACTCTGAGCAGAGGGATGACTGTTGCTGTTCTCCATTCATGAGGCACAAAGCCTGTTTGGATATGCAGTTAAATAGCAATTCCAGACAGCCCAATAGGTCATGTTTCATGCTATTTAGAAGGCATCGTGAGATATTGTCCAGGTCCATTGATGCAATGTTCTTGGCTTTAGAGAGAGCATTAAGGACCTGTTCCCCTAGTGATAGCAGGGGAGTTATATTTGATAGAATTTCCAGAGGGAAGGTTGAAGGGGAAAGAGGGGTAAGGTTGGAGCTGAATTTGTCAGCCAGTAGGTTTTCTATAGTTTCTGTCTCTGTAGTGGTGGCTCCATTTACAATGAGCTTTGCACACAACTGTGTATTGCCTTTGAGGCTGCAGACATAGCTAAAAAATGCCATGTGGTTGTCTTTGGCCTGGGAGGCCAAATTTACCTCAAATTTGGCTTTGGTAGACTTTATTTGTCCTATGAGTTTTTTATTTAGTTTGATGAGAGTGCTTTTATCCTTCTGGGTACTGCACCTCCTAATTTTTGCTGCAATTTTCTTCCTTCTTTTATACAGCCTATTGATTTTGTGATTCCACCAAGGTGGCTTGTTTTTTGAGATAGTTCTATACTTTTTCCTGGTGGATACAGCTGCCTCTATGCAACTATTAACATGCATGTGTAGGGTGGGTCTATATCAGAACACCGAATTTTCAAAATTTCGAATGTTCTAATTTCGACCCATTTTCAGCAAACGCTGAAAATATCAAAGAAACAGAAAACCAATTTTTTTCCTAGGGAAAGAATTTGGTTGTCCATTTCTGTTGCTTTGGTATTTTCAGCTCTGTGGTAGAAAGTTACGGGTCGGGTTCAGGTAAGTGTGCGATTGTGTGGATGTGAGGGTTAGGGTGGGGTAGGTGAGTTAGGGTTAGGGTGTGGGTCAGGTAAGTGTGCAATTGTGTGGATGTGAGGGTTAGGGGGGTAGGTGAGTTAGGGTTAGGGTGCGGGTGAGGTGACTGTGCGATAGTGACGAACCTTAGTGTTATGGTTTGCGTTAAGGTAAGTGAATAGTTAGTGGTGTATGTATAGTTTAGTGTAGGGTTAGGTGTAAGAGTTTAGGTGTATGTGTTTGGATTGCTGTTTGTTTGGTGTGCTTGTGTTGTATGTATGTGTTTTGGAACAGCAATTTTTTCCCCTAGGAAAAAATTCACTGTTCTGTATGTTCATTGTTTTAAATTTTTGATTAATAGGGTTCGATATTAGAACATTCGAAATTTTGAAATTTCGGTGTTCTAATATAGAACCGTATAGGGTTTCTGTGAGCAGTTCTACATAGGAAACAGTGTTCTTAGGGTAAATTGGGGCTTGAAATTTTGCCAGGTTATCACTTAATAGCAGGAAGTTAGCCTTAGAGTAGTTCCTGAATATTCCAGGGTTAGCTGGGGGTCCAGGTTTTATTTTTATTTTAAAGGAGATCATTTTGTGATCTGACCTTACCAGGGAAGACATTACACTAGGATATGTGTCGCACTCTGCTATATTGGGGGAGGACCAGATCCAGTATGGTTGCACCCCTGGTTGGTGTATTAGCAATCTGGTCCAGGGGGTTTGTGTTTACAAAATCCAAGGATCTTTGTGTCTGTACATTATGTGTTGTATAGGATTTCCAGTTAATAGTGGGATAATTAATGTTGCCCATGAATATGGTATTGGATTGATGGTAAGAGTTTCCTGGGTCATAGAGGTGGACCTATAGCTTGCAAGGAAGTGTTGTTGGATTTTGCCTATAGTAATTTGAACATGGAATAGCTCAAGTGCATTCTTCTTTTTGACCAGCATTGAGGTATTTTTATTTTTGATGTAAATTGAGGCACCTTCAGATTTAGTCACTGTCCATTTAGTAGCAGGTCTAAATATGGGTAAGGCATTATAACCTTGCATTGTCGGTGGGCTCTCTGCAGCTTTGAACCATGACTCAGTGACCACAGAGACATCAGCATTTTTTAGGGTGAAAAGAGCTTCTAGGGAGTGGAATTTTTTTGTTTCGACTCTTAGCACTGATCAGTAATACCTTTAGATTTTTTTGGCTTTGATTTACTATGTCAGAAGAACATTCAGTTTGGCAATGCTTAAAACAGGCACGATGGGGGAAGATAATGTTTTAGCTAATTTTTGAGGGTGGTGCAGACCATCCCTGGCAAAGCAGTGTAGTCTGCTGACCGTCTCCTTCCATGCTCCCAAATATTGCACCCCCCCCCTTAGAATGACACCAGAAGCTAAGCCAATTATTAAAGTCAATCATATTTTGTTCCTATTGTGACATCATCCCTGGAGAAGGTAAAATGCTGCTCAATGCTAGGCTTATACCAGCTTGGGGTACATATTCTGAGAGCTCCATGATGTCTGTCATCATATAGTCTAGGGAGGTATGTCTCAGGTCATTTACACCCACATGGACTGTGGCTGAATCATACTGGTACTTGTGGTCCAATGACCTGAGCAAGTGTATAATATGGCAGATCCTATCCTCTGATAAGCAACTAACTGTGACTTTCTCCTTACTCAGCCTGATGAGAGAGACATCAGTGTGTCTCACGATGGAGTCTTCAATGACCAGAATGTTGAACTGTGTGGTGGTTTGCCTTATGGGCTTAGAAGTATAGGCTGCATGAGATGTGGCTTTATGTGTTGATGTGGGTGTTGTTTTGAAAGAGTGCATTCAGAACTACTCCGTGTACTTGTTATGTGTACTTCATCTAGGAGGTGTTTGGATTTTAGGAAAGTTACATTTAAGTGCCTCAGCATATGTGGGTCTTTAGGTTTGCTTTGAATTGTGTATGATGGGTGCAGTGTGTGTACTACTGACAACCTGATTGACATCAGGTGTACTTTTATGTGAGAGTTTTGCCTCCAGTGACATTGTGTAAGTACATCTGTCACATACCATTTCAATTTATTTGAGAAGTAACTGGTTGTCAGTAAACATGAGGTAATCTCTATATTGCCTCAGGGTACCCATATCTACCAAGTTGATAACGGAGATAGTGGGAAAGTTCATATCCATGGCAACAGACCATTTTTATTGATTAGACAGTTGGAATGAGAATATAAAGCAATGTCAGAAGTACCCAGTTTGCAACAATGAGGACAGTGTTTGTCACTGCAAACTAGTTGTCCTGCGTGCAACTCGGTATTGGTGATCTTCCTTGAAGGCTTTGTGCCGAGACGTCAGAAGTGAATAAATTGGTTAGATTATGCTGGTTGGTCATTTTATTCATTATATATTTGTTTTTTGTGGTCATGATTGGTGAAACTTCAGTTGCACTTTTACAGAAAAGATGTCACTCAAGATGTCCATGTCTATGCAGGGCACTGCCAAACACTTCAGGGGAAATTAATATGTAGACCCTGAAAATTTAAAAATGAAGTATTTAAGCAGATATTCTGTTTTTGAATAATTTGTTCACTGCTAAAGTAGACCAGCTGTCCTCAGATGTCCTCTAGACTGCCTCTGGTGTGCAGAGTAGAAGACATTCAGGAATCAGGGTGACTGATTTTGACAGGCTATGTATTTTTTTCATTTCTGTAGCTCTGTGTGTGTGTGTGTGTGTGTGTGTGTGTGTGTGTGTGTGTGTGTGTGTGTGTGTGTGTGTGTGTGTGTGTGTGTGTGTGTATCTTTATAACTCAGCTTTCTAATCATCAACAGCAAACTTATGGGAAATAACAGTCCATTATTCTAACAAGTAAGAGACATTATGTAGTTTATAAGGGTCTATATTAGCTACTCGACTGCTTAGCTTGCTGAACGCCTAATCGTCCACAGCTAAAGGTCGAAAACTGACAATCTCGAAAGGCCAGGTAGGTGAATTCTTTCATCAGGAAAGAATTTGCTTTGCCATTATCGGGAATTTGCCTTTTCCCCAATGTGGAGCTATCTCAGAGTTGGTATATTTAGTTGGACGGTGTGGGGGGGCACAGCCCCCCACATTGGGGGGGTGTAGAGGGGAAGCCCCCATTTTTTTATGGCTTGGAAGTTTATGTTAGTGTGGCATGGCCAAGTGAATTCTTTCCCGGTGAAAGAGTTCTCTTATGTGACCGTTTGAGATTGTAAGTTTTTAACCCTTAACTGTCGACGTTTAGGCATTCAACAAGCTAAGAGGTCGATTAGATAATATAGACCCGTTTATAAATATTACCCAACACAAAATAGGACAAAATTCTGATTAAGTTGAAAGTTCCTGTATGACTACATGCTATTCATGTATTAGAAGTAAATATTAAACACTTTGGCTTTGATATTTGCTATTATGTATGACTGTTATTCGTGATTAAATGGTGTAAGTATTTAAATATGCTTTATTTCATGATTAAGTGGTGTTAAGCATTTAAATATGATTTTTAGTTTCTACTTTATGTCAAAATGCAAAGATACATCCAAAAACATATCCCCGCAAGTAAGGCTAATGCACAAGCCCAAAATTGTTACGTATAGGTCAAAAAAGCAAAGCCAGTACCATATAAGCATATCCAACCTTTCATTTATTGTGGCAACACCATCAAATTCAGACTGGTTTTGGCAACCTTACCTTCTTCAGTGATCAATACATAAGCACAAATCACCAATACTTATACCTTGAAAGGTAGTTTTAGGTGTCTCCCATTAATGGTGCACGTTTATTCTCCAATGTGTTACAGTGCTAGCCTTAGCAGTGTAGCATTACTGTAATTCAAAGTGAGCTTCTGTAGAACTTTTGGTGCGTACGCTAAGAGAATTCTATGTTAATGATGCACGTTTATTCTCCAGTGTGTTAGAGTGCTAGCCTAAGCAGTGTAGCATTACTGTACTTCAAAGTGAGCTTCTGTAGAACGTTTGGTGCGTACGCTAAGATACTTCTATGTTTCTTAAGCAAAGCAATATTATCTGGTTGCTGTAGTTTACATAAATTTGACTAATATGCAAACCTGCTAACATGGCACTGAGAAGTTGTGTAAAGGGTATTTCACATCTCATTTTAAGAAAAATCTAAACCTTGGCTTCTCAAACTGCGCCACCCACGTGGAGAGTCCTTAGCGACCAACCCCACTTAAGGAACTTGGAAGAACTAAATAGCTTCTAAACCTATGGTGCTCTACCTCTAAGAACCCCATTTGCAAGTGCTTTATTACATTTTCTCTTCAATTTTGTTTTTATCATTTAAAGAAACTTGTCATAATTTCCACCTTTGTAAGACACCCCACTATATCAGTATATCTGATATGGTACTACCTTAAGGTACACATAGAGTTTGTACAATTGTGCTCAGCCACAGCTGTTTTCCACACCATTATTGTTTCCGTAACTCACACTGCTCTAAACGTAAGAACCTTATTTAAACAGCATCTTACTAAATCTGGTCTCTGTATTCTTGTCTTCACAATAAGACCAATTTGCTGTAACTTCCAAGTACGTTTAGCGAATGCAATAGCAGAGCGGTATCGGGGCTGGGATACCTGTGCAAAGTCATAATTTGGCTCTTACTTACATCTTCACCACAGATTAGCGGAGTGTCCGGAAAGCCATAACAGAATACTCTAGCCAATATAGTTTAAAAGCAGACTAAGAAATAAATGAGGAGACGTACTTGCCTACATTTAAGATTGCATCTAGAGTAATAGGTGCTTATGGTAATTGCTAACCGCACCTCTACTAGCTAATTTAATGTGAAATGTACGAACGTGGCTGATTTTTACACAAGTAGCATTTGTAAAATTCAACAAGGATAAGAGGTATATGTGAGAACTCTAGGACTGCACTGCAACTAGCCAATATAGATAACACTAAAAGAAAAATGAACGGAGAGGCTAACTGTAAACTTGAGCTTTGCCTTAGCTAAGTATCCACACCTACAGCTTCTACATTAGAATTCAGGTTCATCCTCATTGAATTAGTGTACCACTAGATATACTGACTTTAGGTATTAGTAAGTGAATTTATTTTTACAGTACACTTCCTGAAGGGTGTTCTTAAGTCTTAAACATTGATGTAAAAGCTGCACCACCTTAAATCAGATGACCCATATGAGTAGTCATTTAATGTAGTATTTTTAATGCTTGAGTCTTTACTTTTCTTAACGCTCCCACATATTTACTACGTCCAAGGTCCCTGCATTAAGTTAGAGGAATCTACTTCCCTGCAATGTCCACCTATGGTTATTGTTTCAGGTCTATGATTAAAAACATTGGGAGTGCTGTAACAATTGCAAATGTTTTGGCAGATAGCATTTATACAGGAATAATTGTATATGCTTATTTAATCATGCTATGCTTTTACAATACTTATGTTCATTAAGCACATATTACATATATAGTTACTATCTGCATTATTTATTTATATATATGAGCTGTTAATAAAAAGCGTTAACTACACTATTAATGTAAGCTATAGTTAAGCTATAGTTATAGTTATTGCTCTATAGTGTTAGCGCTAATGATACCTTTACATCTATCATTGTTACCTAACTGGATATATACCTTGTAGCTTCCTATAGTCTTGTTCCTAGCCTAGATGGAATAATAAGATTTCAATAGAATTTTGCTGACTTACTTTTGATAAGGACTTGCTATAATACTGATTAGAAGACTTGTAAGGAGTGATGCATCTTTCTAGACAACTTGAGAACCTGATAGCCTGAACTACATTTTTGTACAGTTTTACATGATTATATGCTTGTAATATTCTGTTTAATTACAATGCCTTTGATACTAAACTAAATATCTTGTTTCCATAAAGCAGAAATACGATAAATACGTCCACCAGCACCATACACAGCAGCTGCTCACTTTATAGAAACGAAACTGGAACAACCCATATTTTTATAGACCAAAGGATGTTTTATTTCACAGAAGTTCACGCTTTCACCATACTGGCTTCCTTAGACTTACAAACGCACAAATACTCTAGAGCCACCAGCTGCTGTGTATGGTGTTGGTGGACGTATTTATCGTATTTCTGCTTTATTGTATTTGTGAAGCCACTGGAATCTTCACCCTTTGGTGGCGTGTGACTTTTTTAAATATCTTGTTTCTACTATTTTTCTCTCTCTCTTTTCCTCCTAAAACAATCCCAGCTCTCCAATCTGAATACACTGCTCTAGGACACAGAAACTAACAACCTGAAGAACAAGGACCCTGTCCAAACTCCCTTCAGTCTCCACAGTTGAGCAACCTATCCCTGTACTTTCTCAGTGAAGGGAGCATGAAAGTATGTGTCTAAACTATCACGGCCAGTATAGCCTATAACTTATTATTAGATCTAGGTGGCTATAAAGCGTTAGCCAGGAAAACCAGCAGCTTTACTCCCTCCCCACCCTGTAACCAATTTAATCTACTTTTTCCACCATTTAAAGACACTCGGAACCACTACTCATTTTTTTGCATTAGGAAACTAAACTCCCTCCTTTTTTACCCTGCTTACAATAAATTAATTTGGGCCACCGGGTGGAAGACTTGTCCCTTCCAGGCCTTGAAGCCTTCTCCTGACCTGTACTACACCTTTGCTATATACTGTTTATCCACAGACATGCTATTAAACTGTAGCCCATAACATCTATTTATTTTTATGGTTAGCTCTCACACACCCTCCAAATAGGTTGATTATCTACTCTTTTAACCTTATTCCAGTATTTAGGGTTACCTACCTACTGTAATCCCTGCTTCAACTGATTGTTCTTTTCAGCTCCTTACCTCTTTTGTCTCTACCCGCTCCATTCACCCTGTGGGCTCACTCTGCTCCCCTACCTTACCCCCATTTCCCACCCACCCCTACTACTCCTAAACTTATACATCCTCACCACACCCTCTTCCTCTCAAATCCGATCACAATAGTCATCTTGTTAAC
Source organism: Protopterus annectens (assembly GCF_019279795.1). NCBI lineage: Eukaryota > Metazoa > Chordata > Ceratodontiformes > Protopteridae > Protopterus > Protopterus annectens. Next base: position 702,635,502 of record NC_056735.1, read on the forward strand.
ATTCTACATACACCTCTCTCTAATCACCCCTAGTATAACTCCTTCGCTTTAAAGAACACCAGTAAGCTTATTAGTCACTATGCAAACACGACCTTTCCAAATACAACTAAAGCTCCTAATCATTGTCTTTCTCCTACTTTCTCTAACAGCAGCCTACCTGCTAACCTCATATGAACAGTTAAAATATTTACAGCTGAACTTCCCTAATGCACAAACAAGTACTATACCTCTAATTAACTCCCCAGAACATATATATATATAACATCTTTACCTAGCTATTTACCTGCTAAGTATCACAGGCTGACCCATATGAAATACAACTATCTAAAATCTAAAAAACCTCTTCAACATTACTTTAATCTCCACAATCCCTTACACAAACTATTACACCTCTCTTTACTAGATGGGGACATTCATCCTAACCCAGGACCAGGGCATTAAACTAGCACAGAACCACAAATTCATGTTCCTTCTAACCCAAATATCCCATCTAAATCTCCCAATGCACTCTATATAGCTCACCTCAATATTTGCAGCATAAATAATAAAATTGCCCACCTCCATGCTCTCCTGGATATTCATCCCTTTGATATACTGTGTTAAACAGAAACATGGCTAAAACTCACTACACAAGATGTTGAAATTATTCCATCTGGGTACAACATCTTGAGACAAGACTGCAAAGTAAAAAAAGGAGGGGGTGTTGCTATCCTCTATAAAGAAGGGCTACAAATATCTATACTAGATCTTGGTTCCTCTTCTGAAAACAATGCAGAAATCATTAGCACCAAACTTCAACTTAATCCCAGTAAATCCCTAAATATAATATGTATCTACTTGCCCCCTGGTAACAACATCACCACTCTGGAAGGTATCCTTGCTGAACTCTCCACAAAAACTCCCCAAGAGACAATCATTCTAGGAGACTTTAATATGGATTGGAAGGACTGCTCTACTGAATCACCAACCTCCCATATTAACCTTAATGGCTTCTCACAAAGAATTAACTCCTCAACCAGAATTAATAAACCCAATAACAAAGAATCCATCCTAGACTGGATTCTAATAAATAATCACCAACAACTCTATAATGTAGGGACCCTCCCTGATGATGTAAGTGACCATTCTCTCACTTACATAATCAGGCACAGGTCAAGCTCACACAACCCAACCATATATAAAACAATAAGAAGCAACAGAAACTTTAACCGCAATAACTTCCAAGCTGAACTAAAAGAATCTGATTGGTCACCTATAAAATACCTCCCACTTGACAAAGAAACAAACTACTTTAACTCAAAATTCTTAACAATCCTTAACCACCATGCACCAAATAATTCCATCAAAATTAAATCTAAACCCACCCCATGGCTTACAAAGAAAACCAGGCAGAAAATTCAACAGAGAAATAAAGTTTGGGCACTATGGAGAACAACTAAAAACCCCGTAGACCAACAACAATTCAGACAAAAAAGAAATGAGACTAAGAAAGCTATACTCAAAGATAAAAAAACTTTTACTTCTACCTCCAACAGAGCAACCAAAATAATCCACAAACGTTCTGGGCTAGCATAAACAGACTACTTCAGCCAAGCCAATCTGCAACACCACCCCCCATAGGATCAAATTCCAACAATCCAAAGCAAACTGCTAATGCTTTTAATACCTTATTCACTGAGACCATCCAAACACTTGCTAATCAACTAACAGCTGATAGTTCTGCCCTTCCAACCAATACTTCTACCTCTCTCCCAACTCAAAACCTGCAACCTGTCCCAACTTCCCTCATCTGCAACCTCTTAAGTAAACTAAAACCTACTACGCCCTCAGCTGACCAGCTACCTGCTGAATACCTGCAAAAGGCAGCCAAAGTCATAGCTTATCCGGTATCATTGCTGATAAATAGAACCATACAAGAAAGCACTATTCCCACCATCTGGAAAATCTCCTACATTATCCCCCTACACAAGGGTGGAAACTCCAGTGAATATTCTAACTATCGTCCCATAGCACTACTTTCCCCATTAGCTAAAATAATGGAAAAGTGCATCCACAGACAGTTACTAGACCACCTACTCCAGAACAATTTACTAGCCAAATCTCAACATGGCTTCAGGACTTTCCACAGTACAACTGCACTCCTATCCTTCACTGACAGCATCAATAAAAAACATAATAACAATCTTCTCTCTTCAGCACTTTTCATCGACCTTTCAAAAGCATTCAACATGGTCAACCACCACTTACTTCTCAATATTCTAAAATCCTTCTCTCTGGACACAAAGACTATAAAAATGGTTCCAGTCCTACCTTGATAATAGACAGCAGGCAGTGCTATGGGACAACAATCTCTCATCCCATCTTCCAGTTACCCTAGGTGTTCCTCAGGGCTCTATATTGTGCCCCCTCCTTTTTTCAATATTTATCAATGACCTCAACCTAGCTATTCCTTTAACTAACTGCGTGCAATACGCAGGTGACTTGACAATAATCTGCTCAGATAAATCTCAATCCCAACTACAGACTCTAACTCAGACAATGTTCAATAAAACAGAAAATTGGTTTCTACAACACTGCCTCCTCTTGAACCCCCAGAAAACAAACTCCTCCTCTTCACTCCTACCCATAAATCAAGCCCAATGAAATTTTCAGTCTTATCCAATAATGGTACACTCATATCTCCCGATCCAACAACTAAACTTCTAGGGGTAACCATTGATAACAACCTAAACTTTGAAACCCATATCAACAATACCATAAAAACTGTTAGCAGGAAACTAGGCTGCCTCTATAGGATAAAACCCTTTCTCTCCTCACTAGCCAGAACCACTATTGCTTATTCTCACCTTATCTCCACACTTCTCTATGCTTCTTCCATATATAGTAACTTGTCAAAAAATAACCTTAACAAGCTAGCCAACACTTAAAATAGCATTGCCAGATTTGCTACTGCTTCCTCCTTTACGACCCATCACTGCCATAACCTGAAACAATTAGGCTGGTTAGAGCTTCTAAATCAGATTCACTTTAAAAAACTCACCATTGCGCACAAAACCCCTTTCCAACCTATCAATACCCCAATACTTGCTAGTCTCATTACGCAATATTAAGAACCTTTCAACTTTATGCTCATCTAATAAATTGCTAGTATCAAAATGTAAATCTAATAACATGGCAGGAGATGCTCTGTTCTAAAATGCAGTTGGAAAGTATTGGAACCAACTCCCCCATGAACTTACATCACTGTCTTCATTTACACGTTTTAAACACAATCTAAAACTCTATCTTAAAACCCTTTGGTTATGTCCCTGTACAAATCCAGACTAATCTCATACTATATCCCAAATACCCTCTCTTAAGACCTAATTCCTGCTCTGTGTCTTTTTAGATCAAGGCCTATCCTTGGCAAAAACATATCTTATTCTAATAAAGAGAATTTAAAATACCTAGTTAAATTCTTCTGCATATAATTCTAAAGCATCCTACCTAAGGCAGGCAACAAGTATTGTTTAAACTGTGAGCATTGGTGAACTGTTGAAATTTAAAGTATGTATTTGTGTAACAATTACTTTCTAGTTACTAATGAAGTCTAGTACATAAAGTCAAAAATATCTTATCTAATGCTTGTAACATGTTTTTTGTATAAACTGTGAAGATTCTTGAACTGTTTAAAATTTGTAGTATTTAACTGTATAATAACTAGTACCTGTATGTTAGTAGTCTAGTAATCTCTTGGAGCTTATCTCCCTGGGACTCTACTGAAAATGGACATACATCCAGTTAGACTATCCCCGTCAACAAATGTAAAATAAAAATAAATAAATAAATAAAATAAAATAAATGATTAATCATCATTACACCATGAGGCATCAACATTTAAAGCAACAGGAACCTCAATTGTTAGGACTGTAGTCATACACATATATTACAGGTGGTCATTCAGCCCTGGAGAAAACAACCCCCCAAGTTTGATGATCCAACCCCTCTCCTTTTTATTTAATATTGCATGCCACCTCAATTTGTTTTTCCTGTCCCCTCAAACTTTATCAGTAATCATGAAGTGAAACTTGGCATTAGTGTGTTTGAGTGTATGTTTATATAGGGCATTTGAAATGCGTTTATTACGAATATCACTAAGGTGTTCAGATATACGAACACGCATAGATATTGACGTCTGCCCAACATAAAAGGCAGCACATGAACATGTCACTAAGTACACCAGTCAATCAGATCTACAATCAGCAAAAAATCTGATATCATAAACTGTACTGGTATTCTTACTAGAAAACTGTTTTATTTTTAACATATGTTTACATGATGAACAGTGCCCACATGGAAATGACCCAAAAACTTTTTCACCCATCAACATACCTTGTTGTCTTGTATCTTGATTCCTATTACCCCATTTATAGTGGTTAAAATAAGAGCCTAACATTCGCCCTCTTCTATATGAAAATTGGCATTTTGCCGTAAGCGAACTGTTCCAGAATAAATTAGTATGTTTGGCATGTTTTAGCTATACGTTTCAGTTATAAAACATCATCTGGCGATAAGGCATAAAAGAATTGTGGTCATAACATTATGGAATTTTATAACAACATTTTGGGGCCTGTGACTTATGTTTAGGAGTTGATCTGAGGGACATTTATTTTGCATTTGATACTCACTGTTGTATATCTGCAACATTCAATTCAGACTTCTGAAATCCTGATTGCTTGAAATAATTTTTGAGTTATGTTTGCGGTGATATAAAATAACTACACAAATATAACTGTTATAGGGGTTGATTGTTGGATGAGCCGAATTTGAATATAACGGCTTTCTAGTAAGAATACCAGTAGAGTTTATGACATCAGATTTTTTGCTAATTGTGGATTGGATTGGCTGGTGTACTTAGTGACGTGTTCATGTGCTGCCTTTTATGTTGGGCAGAAGTCGAGATCTATGCGTATTCTTATATCTGAACACCTTAGTGATATTTGTAATAAACACATTTCAAATGCCCTATATAAACATACACTCAAACACACTAATGCCAAGTTTCACTTCATGATTACTGATAAAGATTGGGGGGACAGGAAAAACAAATTGAGGTGGCATGCAATATTAAATAAAAAGGAGAGGGGTTGGATCATCAAACTTGGGGGTTTGTTTTCTCCAGGGCTGAATGACCACCTGTAATATATGTGTATGACTACAGTCTTGACAATTAATTGCTTTAAATGTTGATGCCTCATGGTGTAATGATAATTAATCATGGTATAAGTATTGATGATTTGTGCTTATGTATTCTTCACTGAAGAAGGCAAGGTTGCCAAAACCAGTCTGAATTTGATGGTGTTGCCACAATAAAAGAAGGTTGGATATGCTTACATGGTGCTGGCTTTGCTTTTTTGACCTATATGTAAAATGCAAAGATGCCAGGGACATCTTTTTCCACATCAGTGTGCACTTTCTAATAGATTTGTTGTGCATTTTGTAATGCTTGTTGTCTGAAAAACATTAATTTTTTCCACTGTTTCTAGTTCCTTAATAAATAATATCACCTGCCATGGCCAGAAAGACTTCCAGTGTTAAGAATCAGCCATGACAGCTGTCACACATAGATGGAAATGCCATGAATGATAATATGCTTCTTCCCACATTCAGAAAGGAAAGAAGTGCTTAGAGAAAAATCAATGGTGGCATTTGGACCAATGCAAGCAGCGTTTTGCTAGGGGGTATAAAATATTTGGTTGTACTGTCTCTAATTTTCTAAGATTCCTTACTTACTGAGCCTACAGATACAATGAGTTTCAGTGGTTCCCTTGTAATGTACAAATACTGTATATATGTATATATCCAACAAACAGCTGATAGAGTGACCAAGGCAGCTTATAATTTCTTTTCTTAAAAAAGTTTATTAAACACACACAGGAGGTAAGCGCTTTTGCATAAAAATGCTTCTTCAGACCTATAAAACCAACATAAAATCACAGCAATATATACACACTGAAAAATTCAAAACACCCAATAGCAGAAGTCGCTTAACTGAATACAATGTTGCTCTTAAAAACATAGTACAACTTAAAACATAACAATAATTAGAACCCCCTTTTTTACTAACAGAAGTACTCCCAAAAGAGTATAACTTAATAATATGACAATGCAATTTCAGTCTAACATTCATTTCGGTATTCTACATTTCTTTAGAAAGGGCTTAATAGAAGCCCGTTCATTAAGTCCAGCACCTCTATCAGCTCTTAGTATAATCATCCAGTTAGTCTCTCTAAATTCTGTATGATTACGTATATCACCCATTCTTATACTGGGACTAATAACGTTAATAACCCTGAATGTAAACTGATGTGATTCTCCTTGTTCGCTGACATGTTTGGATAAGGCATTACACTCACTGCCCTTCCTAATACTATACGTATGTTCCCTCATTCTTTCACGCAGGGAACGATTAGTCTTCCCTACATAGAATGAGTTACATAAGAAACACTGGGCAAGATATACAACATTGGAAGACTTACAATCTGCATTCACCTTGAAGGAAAAACTTCTTTTCAAATCTGGATGTACAAAAGTCTCAGAAGTATTAATAAGCTCACAAAAATTACAGCCTCCACAAGGCAAAGTAACCCCTACATTCAGAGATTTCCTATCCATGTTCCTCTCACTGCAGAGTATTCTCTTCAGGTTCAATTTATTCCTAAAAACAAAAGAAGGACTAGGGCCAACAATATCACCTGTCTCATGATCTACTTGTAAAATCGACCAGTGCTGCTTAAATATATTGCAGACTGCTCTCTGATCTCTAGTAAAAAGTAAAGGAATCCTCACCACATCAAATTGTTTAGTCATGTCAGCTGATAATACCACTAATTCAATGGGCTTAGGTCCATAATAAGGGGCTGCTGTCCCTTGTCTAAGAGTGTCTAAATCGGCCCAGTTGTCTCGGATTTCATTCACCTGATAACCTCGGGAAACTAACCTCTGTTGCAGATGTCTAATTTCAGATTGAAACCCTTCAAAAGTTGGGTTAAGTTTTGAAGCTCTAATTCCCTGACCACGTATCAGATTACGAAACACGTAGTTAGGGTGCATGCTAGTTCTACTAAGCAGAGTATTCCTAAAACAAATTTTGCGAAAAAACCCCGTGTTAATAATAGATCCTGGAAGTTTCTCAATAAACAACTCTAAAAATTCAATCCTTTCTCTCGAGGAAGTCATAGTAAATTTCAAACAGTCACATAAATTGTTAATCTCCTCAAAGAATATCTCTAGGTCTACTAAAGTACCACCCCAAAGGAGGAAAACATAGTCGATAAAAAAGGGCATTCCTTACAAAAGCCTCCACTTTGAACAATACTTCCTGCTCCCAATATGCCAAGAACATGTTGGCGTAGCTGTTGGCACAAGATGTGCCCATAGCTATGCCATGCCTCTGAATATAAAACTCATCCCCGAAAACAAAAATATTGTTCTCAAGGACGATCTCCAACAGAAAGCAGACCAGTTCAACCCTGGTACGATCATAGTTACTGTGCATCTGCAAATATTCCTGTACGTAACATAACCCTAGTTCATTGGGTATCATAGTAAATAACGACTGAATATCCAGTGTCACAAAAATCATATCCTCCATGTTCTCAATACCTTGAATACAATCATATAAATCTAGTAAGAATTGCCTAGAATCTTGTAAGACCACCTTATTCAAATTAATCACTGGTCTCAAATGTTTTTCTATAAATATTGACAGGGGTTCGGTAATCCAACCACCACCAGCAACAATCGGACGCATAGGTGGATTTAACAAATCTTTATGGACTTTCGGTAGTCCTTGAATAATAGGTATCAATGGATCAGATACCACAAGAAACTTAAATGTCTCCTCTGAGATCAAACCAATTTCAAAAATTTCTTGAACGGACTTCGAGATCCTACTAATGATATTACACACCTCAACCATTCCTATCTTCTGATAGAAACATATATCATTTAACATCTCCTTCATGGTGGTATTGTACTGTTCACTATTCAATATAACAATCGAACCCCCCTTGTCGGCAGGTCTGACACTAATATCTAAATTCTCCTTCAAACACTTCAAGGCCTGTCTCTCATTGATGGTTAAATTGAACTTCTTACCAGGTCTATACCCACCAAAATGCTCATTATAATATTAATGTATACTATCCTCAGTTAACTTTGAATAGGCTTCCACAAGAGGATGATTTGGTGGAACAAAAGTACTCAGTTTCCTAAACTCAGGCATACATTGGTTCACACAATCCTTTCGCCTTGTAGGGGAGCTGTTCCCATATTGGTGACGTAGCATCACATTCCTACAGAACAACTTCAAGTCTAACACAGTATCAGTTAATTTACTGTTGTCCGAAGGAATAAAAGTTAGTCCCTTACATAATACATTACATTCATCATAATTCAAACAGTATGAAGAAATATTAATGATCAGTGAGTTGGTATTTTCCCCTATATCTTCTTTAGGGACTGATTCTGGGACTGCTCCCCTGATGGCTTTCTTTTTTGACGTCCCCGACTCATGGACCTGCTCCATCTCCCAAACTGTTCGACTCGAACAGGCAATGGAAAATGGAGGTCACATGAGGGGGCTCCAACACGGGGAACATTCCTCTGGTTATTAACCATATTTAACTTCTCTTTCTGTCTAACAACTTTATCTAAGTTAGACTTATTATTAATTAAAACCTTCGGAACCAAAGACTGCCCAGGTAAATTAACAGTACCAATAACATTCGTGTCAGTAGGCAAAACAACATTCATAGTATCAGAACTATTGTCAATACAAGATAATTCGGAGGCTCCTTGGGAACCTAAATCATTGATAGAGGTAATAATGTCATTAGAAAATAAAACGGAACCATTCCGGGTACCACGCATTCCACTAATCAAAGTACCAGGTTCAGTAACCACATCACAAGCAGTCAGTACAGTAGTTGTTTCACCAACAGTTCTAGTTGTCCTAGGGTTCACTCTAGGTGTGGCTGTCTGCTCAGTCCACGACCAAAGACCTGCCCTAATCTAAAGTCATTAGAGTCACTTAATATTTTCGTTTTCTTCTGTTGCAATAATTTTCTCTCAAAAACAGCAACCCCATCTAATACACTTTCCATCATGGGGTTAAGCAAATCACTAGAGTATTTATTAAACAACAAATCTTGTTTAACTATCAAATATTGTCTCAGTTTATCCTCCTCAGGGGTAAAGAACTCAATTAGTAAACGCATGTACTTAGCGCTCACCTCTAGATTTAGTTGTTGCCACCTCGCCAATAGCTCCGGGAACTGAGCACCTTGCGTGGGCATATTAAGAACACAAAGACCACGAGGAACAATCCTCTTTTCTAGGCAGTATTCAAAATGCTGCCTTTGTAATTGAAGTCTTTTCAGCTTCAAAAAATCATGTTCAACGGCTTCCATATGCTGTTGTAACTCTTCACGCTCTCGGGTCGCACTGATGTCATCATTAGTAGCGGCTTCACTAATCTCTGATGATAATAATAACCTTCGATCTTTATCAAGATATTTGCAAAAACATTGTGATAACTTAGTAACAAATCTGCCCCTACTGGCCGGATTATGGTCCAATTCGATAGATTCAACCCCAGTCTCTGCCATGTCAAAGTGGATTATGGCGTAAATAAAATAGAAATAAAGCACAAGCAAAGCAACAATCCACAGAGTAAACGCTCGATCAGATAAATAATCTAGGCACATCCAACAAACAGCTGATAGAGCGGCCAAGGCAGCTTATAACTTCTTTTCTTAAAAAGTTTATTAAACACACACAGGAGGTAAGCGCTTTTGCATAAAAATGCTTCTTCAGACCTATAAAACCAGCATAAAATCACAGCAATATATACGCACTGAAAAATTCAAAACACCCAATAGCAGAACTCGCTTAATTGAATACAATGTTACTCTTAAAAACATAGTACAACTTAAAACATAACAATAATTAGAACCCCCTTTTTTACTAACAGAAGTATAAACACTAATTTCCCACATATGCACCCACCAACATACACACACACACACACACACACACACACACACACACACACACACACACACACACACACACACATATATATATATATCTGCTGGACTCTTGTCATGTAGACACTGGTGCATATGGCTGACATTTGTACAAGTAGTACAGTTGTGCCAGAACAGGTTAAGTACACACAACAAAGGAGATTATCCCACATAGAACCCAGAGTTGCAGCTGCATTGCATCTTGTCACATGTTCACGATGAACTGTACCGAATTCTAATGTGGTGCAGCTGTATGTGCCACTGCAGAGGAGCTTCACATTTTCGGTCATATGGTGGGTTTGACATGAATGTACCTGCAGTGTTTGTTGCACTTATGGACCGGTGAAAGACTGTGACCATCTCTAAACTGATACATCCAATATAAGGAATTACCCTTGTTTTGTATGTATAACTAGAAGGTGAAGTTTATATGTATATGGACCTGAGGGGCATCAGAGATAACTTTCAATTGTCCAGATCTTCACAGAAAATTTAGACTTTCACTTTATATTTTTGGTCTGTTTCTCATAAAATTTGTGGTTTTCTAGAAAAGTACTGAGGATTAAAGTCATTAAATAATGACAGACATTTGAGTTTCAGAATTAATTTCATTCAGAAAATGCATGCTAATGCAAAACCTTGCATTCTAACAACTTTAAGTGTAATATTTAAGCTCTCTCTGATTTTCTGTTTTCGTCCCCCATTATTTTTAGCTTTGTTCTGATTTATTGCACTAAGAATTTGAGAGGGTCATCTGCTCAACACTGTTTTTGGTATACTTGATAGTTCACATTTTTGACTGCACCTGTATGATTTAGATAGCTATTTTACTTCTTTCTGATGTTAGGGGATTTCTCCTCTCCTTCACCAGATAGTTGAGTGACATTCAGAACTTCAAAACTAGATCGTCAGCATGCAGTCATATCATGGTGACGAAATACGTAGAAGAGAGAGAGAAGGCGAGTATTGCATTTTCCTTATGTTCTCACTCCTCCAAGTTTATTTGATTTAAAAAAAATACATTTATAAATATTTATATACATACACACACACACACACACACACACACACACACACACACATATATATATATATATATATATATATATATATATATATTTATATATATATGCATCCACTTCAATAGACCGAAATTGCACTTAATCGAAACTTACTTTACCGAGAAGGTATCACCGAACTTTGAATAAACCGAAGCTTCACATTTTGCAGGGAATGGAGGCACATGGCCAACGTGGGGAAATTTGCCCTTTTCCCCACTGTAGTGTGATCCAGGAGTTCATATATTTTGTTAGGGGGGGTGGGTTTGACATACTGCGGTGTGTTTTTATGTTGAATGCTGGCAGTTCATCAATGTTTAGTTCGAAATCTTTGTGTTGCAATTAAATGGTGTTAACCTAATGGCTGGAGCCTTGGTTTTTCTTATAGTTTGTTTTTTTGGTCCGTTGTATCCATTTAGTCACTTACTCAGGCTTCTTTTGAAATATTTGATACAGCACACAGTGATTGAAACTGTAGATTCATTTAAGGACCGAGATTTATGGGTAGATCCAGCTTTGAGTTTTTCTAATCATATCAACCAATTGGTTAATGAAGGTTATAGAACTATAGGCTGTATAAAAAGATTTATTAAGTCTAGGAAATCAGAAATGATTAAGTCATTGTCAGTTATATTAGAGCCAAACATGAGTATGAAATAACAATATGGAAACCTCATAAGAAAATAAGCATGAGTAAACTGGAAAGAGTACAGAGGAAATATACTAAGGGCATCCATGGATCTGAAAATTTAAGTTATTATAAAAGATATTTTAGTTATGTTAAACCACAATTACCACTGAAAAAATCAGTTTGTCAACTACGTAATTAGTTTCCACTCCTTAAATTAAGACATCACTGGCAAGTTCATCAACTATTATATAATAATTATTTTAAAAAAATTGTCCCACATTTTGTTTGCAAACATCTAGTAAAGTAAGAAAGTCACAATTAGTTAACTTTAGCTTTTATTATTAAACACTTTTCCAAATGTGGCTCAGGCAGTCACCTAATACTACTAATAGTACACTTTTAGTGGGAAAAATGTGTGTGTGTTTTGTATACATGCTTACTTATGTTTGTGTGTGTGTGTGTGTGTGTGTGTGTGTGTGTGTGTGTGTGTGGGGGGGGGCATGCACACGCACGTGTGTGTTTCTGCATGTACATGCATTCATGTGTGTGTGTGTGTGTGTGTGTGTGTGTGTGTGTGTGTGTGTGTGTGTGTGTGTATGTGTTTGTGTTGCGCACAGTTTATATTATGTGTTGAGTACATACTCATGTGTGTGAGCGTGAGTGTGTGTGGGTGTGTGTGTGTGTGTGTGTGTGTATATGTGTGCGTGTGTCCATGTTATGTATATGCTTACGTTTGTGTGTGTGTTTGTGTGTGTGTGTGTGTGTGTGTGTGTGTGTGTGTGCAAACCATGCTAAGTACATTTGAAAGAAGACCACACCTTGCTATCTGCACAAACATATGGCAGCACAAAATATATTAATTTATACTACAGGGTTATCTTAAATAAAAAATAGGTAAAATTTATCTTTTTTAAATAACTCTAGTGTATAATGCTAATAATCCCTACCTGATCATAGATAATGTAAAAAGTACGTACACCTCAGAAAATGTATCCACTCAAGCTCTGCCCTCTTGTATAAACCACAGTGGTCCTGGATAAACTCTGTATTATATTTACATGTACTTTTCAAAACAAGTTATTCTGCTTAAATAAACTGGTATGAGTGTGAAATGTTTTTAAAGTCTCTAGTTCAGATTACTGTCTTGTGGATCTATTTGATTTCTATCTGGTTGACCTGATGTGGCCACATTTTGTCTGGCGGAATGCATACCACAACAATTTCTTTTTCTTTTTCTAGGACAACATGCTTACCAATGAAGTTAATTCTTGCTAGTTTAATTAACTGTCTTCACATTATCAACAGTGAAACAAAAAAATTGTATGCTTCTTCTGTAGAAATGCCATACCATGGCAAACGGGCTTCTCAATAAATTGTGTAGCACCATTTTTGACTCTTGGAGTACAGTTCAACAAAAATATATCTGTGCCTGACAGTGGGAGTTTTGTTTTTTTTCAATAACATGAAGAAATTAGGAGCCAAGTCTTGTTAAAAGCCTGACATGAGTACTCCTCACTTTTGTTTTGTCTAGGATTTTATAGCTTCATAAAATGCTGGCTCATAAAGTGGTAGGCTAGGTAAGCAGTAAGTTTCTTCACACTGTATCTTGGAACAAAAATGTTTGCCTTAAAATCAACAATTGTACATCTAATACATACTCTTTTCCTTTCAGTGAAGCTTTAGGATAATCAGTACTACATGTAACACTAAGTAAATGGCACCAAGTATCATAATTCTAGTAATAAGAGGCATGGTAAAAGTCCTTCCTGGAAGCATTTTCTACTAAAAGACCAATCACTTACATGAGTGCATGGATCGTGCTATCCCAAACAGAACCAAGACACTATCCTCCAAAAAAAGGAAGCCAATCTGGTGGTCCCCTGCCATAAACAAACTCTACAACAGTAGGAAGAAATTGTTGCAAAAGAGAATAAAATCCCATGAGTGGAGGAGCTCCCTGGTCAGCCTCAGTAAGAAGCTGAGATCCCTTATAAGATCCTCCAAAGCTAGCTACGAAAACAAAATCACCACTTTTTCTAAGGGCAACCAGAAAGCATTCTATAGCTAAGTCAGGAATCTCAATGGCCAACACCCACATCTGCTCTGAGTTACAGCACAACGGCACAAAAATTACAGAACCAACTGATATTACCAACATGCTGGCAGATAGGTTCAGTGCTAACTTTACCATCCTCTCACCCCCTAAAGGGCCCATATCTATACAAGAAGAATGCAGAGTCCCTGTAATCACATCTATGTAGGTAAAAGCTGCACTCTCTAAAACCAAAAACACAGCATCCATGGGACCAGACAACATCCCAGGCTGCGTTTTACATGAACCTCAGAATGAACTGGCTCCCCACCTAAGCACCATGTTTAATCATAGTATCACGTCAGGCTTTGTGCCCACTGAATGGCACACAGGAACAGTTATCCCACTCCACAAAGGGGGAGCCACCACTGATCCTGGGAACTATCACCCTATTAGCCTGATGAGCCTGGTCTACAAGGCCATGGAATGTATCATCATGGAACTCATAAACCAAGATATTGGCAACCTCCAAACTCTGGATCCCACCCAGTTCGGGTTTGTGAAAGGCAGATCATGCCTTCTGAACCTGATCAACTTCTCTGAGGCAGTTAGGAAGGCCATAGACGAAGGTAAGGTGGTTCATACAGCCTATCTTGACCTCGACAAGGCTTTCGACACCATCCCCCATTCTGGAATTATAGCTAAACTCACTAAACTAGGTATAAATCCCTATGTCACAAGATGGGTTGCCAACTAGCTCACTGACAGAACCCACACTGTAAAAGTTGCAGACTCCAAATCTGACTTCAAACCAGTGACAAGTGGAGTATCACAGGGTTCAGTCCTGGGACCTCTCCTGTTTAGTATCTACTTCTCTGAAGTACAGGCTAACACAAAAGACCTCTGGCTAACAAAGTTTGCAGATGACTGCAAACTAGGAGCCATAGTCGAGTCCCCAAATGATGTGGACATCCTACAGAAGGGCCTCACTGAGACAGATGCCTGGTGTCAGAGGCATGGCCTCAAGCTCAATGCCAAAAAGTGCATTGTCATCCCCTTTGGTAAAAATTCTGTACCCATGAACTACCACATAAACGCCAGTCTACTTATCGCCAAATGTGGGATAAGAGACCTTGGGACCCAGGTGGACAGTAGTCTCTCCTTTGATAATCACATCACCACAGTAGTCAGGAAATCCTTCTATGTGGCACACCTCATCATAAAAGGGTTCTTATCCAGGAAAAAGGAGGTCATTGTTCCCTTGTACTCGGCACTCATTAGACCCATTATATAGTAAAATGCCCCTTTTGGAATGTACCTCACAAGACATCTGCAGCAGCTGGAAAGGCCACAGAAGTACCTCACAAAGAGGATTACTGGCCTCAAAAAGATGCCCTACACTGACCACCTCAAACAACTCCAGTTTTACTCTGTAGCATATCGCCTACTCTGAGGAGATCTCTGCCTAACATATAAAGCTATGTTAAACCCAGAGCTGTTGGACATGCTTCACCTAAAGAAATCCTAGTCCCTCCAAACTACATGCTTTAGGGACCTAAACCTTGACACTGCAATAAACAGGACATGCTGGAGGGATAGATTCCTGTCCCAGAGACTTCCTATACTCTGGAACAAGCTACCCATCTATGTCAAGCAAAGTTCCTCATTAGCACTCTTCAAGAAAAATCTTGATGAGTGGATGGGAAATAGGAAATACACCCTGGGGATCATGTCTGAGGCTCTGTTCGACAGGGGCACAGGAAATTTACTTTCTTGGGTGGTGTAAGCCAGGGAATCTTGTTAGCTAAGCTTACTTAGGCCCTTGGGCCGATAGCCTAGTACCTACCTATGAACCTATGAAACTATGTACCTATATTATGCTTACCTTACATACATGCAGACAGAAATAAGATTTTTTTAAGTGTGTTTGTTTCTGATCTGTGTAAGTGATCTGGTCCCTTTTAACCATTTTTGTCCATGAACTAGGTAAGAAAGACAAGGACAAGTACAATATACATAGTCAATTTACAGCATCCAATCAAGCAGCATGCTTTTGGAAAATGTAAGAAAGCGGATTACCTAGACAATATCCACTCAAACACAGGGACAATGCATAGGTTTCACACACTCAGCGACCAGAACTCAGACTTTAACTTCAGGCAAAAGTGTTGGAACTTAAAAGAGTTTTCACCGATGAGTTGCTATGCTCCCTAAAGTTCACTACAATTAAGACAAATTAAAATAAACATATATATAAATATACACACATATATATATATATATATATATATATACACACACACACATACACACACACACACACACACACACACACACACACACACACATACACACACACATACACACACACACACACACATATATATATATATATATATATATATATATATATATATATATATATATATATATATATATAGTGCTAATATTTCAGCGCAGGAGTAGGTTTTGGTACATCCAGTTCAGAAAAGCATTGTTCAGCAAACAATTTGAAAAGTAATATACAAACAGTCAATATGTACAATAGCTGCATATGATATAAAAAGCAATGTACAAGCAATCAATATGATCATTGCTGAAATAGGTAGTTATTTAAAAAATACAATAATTGTGTTGGTTTAATAAATGAAATTGCTTAGTATTGACACCTCATTTCCTGTCATTTTAAAAGAAACACATTTTGGAGACAATAACATGTGCAGTAGATAATACAATGCAAAGACAACATGGGAAACACAGCAGGAATATAAATATGAGTACAAGAATAGTATACAAATGTGAGTACAACAGTAGTATACAGATGTGAGTACAACAGCAGTATACAGATGTGAGTACAAAAGTAGTATACAGATGTGAGTACAACAGTGGTATACAAATGTGAGTACAAAAGTAGTGCAGAATATCCTAATATAATACAAAGAAGCAATCTGCTATTATGCAGACAAGTTTGCTATTATGTAATAATTTGTCATAGGCAAGTGATGGATAGTTGTGCATCTTATAATTGGAAGAATGTAGGAATTCCTGGAATAGAATAACACCAGAACAGTAGGCTTAATGTGACCAAGGATTATCATCTATGTGGGAAGGATATAGCAGGTACTTTGGAGTGGTTAGTAAGAGGAGGTGTAGTTTAAGATGCTAATGCAAACAGAGTTTAAGTACCATACTGGGGTAGTTAGGAAAGAGATATGGAATATATAAGTAGATTAGGTAGATGTGAAGATTAAGTTGTATTGTGGGACAGAGATGTGAACTTAGGTTTAGATGGATTGGTCTTAGCCAATGTAATGCCTTTATTGCAAGAGGAACTGTTTGGAGAATCCAAGGCCTCATGCATCTGCCCTACACAGATAGGCTAAAAGACCTGTCCCTCCTACTCAGTCTCCTACAGACTCCTCAGAGGTGACCTCTGTCTGGCATAGAAAAGCAATCACAAACCCCACCTTGATGGGACTGTTGCATATCCGCAAGTTAAGCTCCACTTGAGTAACCCACACGCACAACCTCATCCTGGTGTGTGACATCAATAGGACTTGTTTGTGGGACAGATTTGTATCCCAGAGACTCTCCATTTTGTGGAATACACTCCCTCTCCACATAAAGCAGAGTACCTGATTAACCCTTTTTAAGAGCAACCTGGATAACTAGATGGAGAACAGAAAATATACCCCTGGGATTCCACCTGTATCCCTTTTGACAGTGGCATAGGGTGCTGACTTGCTGGAGCATGGGCTAAATTCTTGGCTAGGCTTGTAAGGGCCTCAGGGCCAATAGCCTAGCAACTTCCTGTAATCCTATGATCCTATGGATCTGGAAGAAAAACAGGCACATTTGAAATGAACCACAATGGAAACAAACCTAGATGTGAACAGTGAAGATTTACTGCAATGCAGAATTTCAGTAATGAACATACTATTGACCATACTTCAATTTTTCACATTTTTTTTGGAACGAAGAATTTTATCTCAGTGTCCTATAAGTGTAGTTTAAAGGACAGTCATCTAAATTTCTTACTCAGAGTCCAGAATAGTGTTCTAGTCTTAATAGAATAGCATGATGAATAGACTTTTATTATAGATGGGGGAAAGAAATCCCATCTTCCCTCTTGGAAGAAACAGGCAGTTTTAAACAATGTGGTCAGAATTAAATGGCAATAAACAGAATTTATAATTAAGAATGATTCATCTGCATCCCAGTTCTTCCTGTATTTTTTAGAGATGCAGGAGTCCATGTTTTATAAACATCTGGTAGGCAAACAGCTGTTTGAACTTAAACATACCAACTCCATTGTTGTACATTTACAGAGAAATGGCAGATGCCACAGGATTAAAAATAATAAATAAAACCATTTTGTAACACTCTACTGCTGAAGGTGAAGTACTCAAACTGAACATGTAGCTCACAAATAAGGAGCTTCAGTAAATTTCCCAGTGCCATGCATGCAGTTCCTAAAAATCCATGACATGCAGATGGCACCACAAATGCTGAAGTTCTAGACTATACTGATTATATGTACAGAATTAGTCAGAGTACCCACTAAGGGGAATAACATATTGGATCTTGTCCTTACTAATAGTGGAGCATCTTATGCCATCCCTTGTGTATCTTCATCACTTGTTGGGTCTGATCATAAGGCAATCTTCTTCAAAATAAAATGGAAACCTGAGATCCCTTTCACCCAAGGTACCTTACTTATTCCTAAGTGATACATTAGCAAGAGTCAAATCCCCACCAAACCCAGTTAATACCCCTGAATATGCATAAGTATATACCACCACACTATACCAGCATGTAAACAGCTGCACAGATGCAGCTGTACCCCATAAGAACAAGTACAGGGCAAACTCCAGAAACAAACTCAGATGGTGGAACCATAATATCAACAAGATTTATAATAAAAGGAAAAGAATTTTTGTGATCCTGTACATGTGTACCTCCATGGGCAATTCGTGCAGATGTGGGTGTTGCATGGGCATCTTTGCATGACTGACATCCCAGAATGCTGTGATGTCATATTCAAACGATGCTTGTGCAGATTTGACTGTGACATCATACACACAATTTACCCTTTTCTTCTATGTAGTGCAATTTTGGAGTTGGTATATTTAATTTGCAGGGGGTATAGGGGGTGCAGGGGGGTGCATCCTCCCTACAAAAACGTAAAAAACAAAATACATTAGGTAATTGTAGTGCCCTCTCAAGTTAAGTGCAGAATACCCAATGAATATTCATGTGGCTGGTGAAAACATCAACATGAATATTCAGGGTTTAGGTGGGACCTGCTACTGCACAGCCGGGGAGGTCCTCATGTACATGATTGCCATAATTTTGATGAAGAGTAAGTAATTCCTAGAATGTTAAAGCCCTAGACACTGAAATAAATGAATAACTCAGTAACTTAATAAAATTCACCAAAGCCAAGTTTGAGGCTAAAATAGCTACCCAAGCCAAAGACAATCACAAGGAATTTTTTTAGTTATGTTCATAATCTCAAAAGCACAATGCAGCAATGAACTGAGCTGATTGTGAACAACATTATCTACAATGAGGCTGAAAATAAAGCTAACCTTCTGGCTGATACATTTTTGTTCTAATTTTACCCCTCTATCCCCTCCATCTGTCCCTCAAGATATACCTAAAACTGGATCACCTCCAGCTATTACATAAAGCCAAGTCCTAAAAGTGCTATCAAAAGCTAAAATTGCTGTATAAATGGGCCTGACAATATCCCCTGGATTCATCTTAAATGACATGAAGCAAGATTTAGCCACACCCCTAACAACACTGTTCTGTCTCAGCCTCCATATAGGTTTTGTACCAAGTGAATTGAGAACAGCTACAGTCATCCCCCTTCATAAAGGATGACCTTCCACATACCCAGGCAATTACAAATCCATAATGTTGACCAGCCCCATATGCAAAGCCATGGAAAGACTTATCACAAAATTAACCAATCAGGATGCAGGCAGCCTCCAAACATTAGATCCACTTAGTTTCGATTTTTCAAGGGCAGACCATGCTTACTAAACCTAGTGGATGTTTTTGTAAAGGTCACCAGAGCACTGGATGAAGGCAAAATGGTACACGCAGTGTACCTCAACATGTGTTTTTGACACAATTCACCACTCAGGCAGAAAAGCTAAATAAAATGGGAATAAGCCCCTATGTCACCCTCTGGATTGCCAACTAGCTCACAGATAGGGCACAGATAATCAAAATAGGGGAAGTTACCTCTACAAAGAAACTAGTCACCAGTGGAGTCCACCTGGGTTCTGTGCTGGGACTTCTCCTCTCCTGTTAGGCATCTACTTTTCTAAAGTAAAAGTCAATATCAATGGGCTTTGTATGATTAAGTTTTCAGGTGACTGTAACTAGGATCAATCACTGAATCCCCAAATAACTTAGCCATCCTGCAGGAAGGTTTGTCTCAAATAAATAACTGGTGTCAAAATAATGGTCTGAAACTAAATGCCAAAAAATACATTATTGTTTCCTTTGAGAAGTCATCTACCCAGAGACCTACCACATTAACAATAGGTCCTTAAGATTTGACCCAGTTGTTCAGGATATGGGAACTTATATGGACAGTGACCTAACTTTTGTTGTAAAAAAGTCCTTCTATATTGCATAGCTTATAAACAAAGGGATTGCGTTTAGATCTAAGGATTTAATTCTGATGAAGTGTCTTTGCTGGGATGTGAAAGCACATACTTTTTTCATTAAACATGTTTTATATTTGGAGCCTCTAGCTGTGTTTGTTTCCTCTCTGTTTTTGTTTGCTATGTAATGACGCATGCAACAAATGGAATGCCCACAGGGATACATTACTAAAAGTATACAAGACCTAAACAACATGTCCTACATGGACCAAATCAAAGCCCTGTCACTATACTCGGTATCCTCGGTATCGGACTGCTAAAAGGTGACCTGTGTCTGGCATACAAGACATCCTCTGCCCCCATTACTGATGGATTTATTGCAGATCATCAAGTCAGATAGCATCAGAAATACTCAATACAGGGATCTAAACCCCTTCTGTAATATCAACAGAATGGTTTGGAGGGACAGGTATATTTTGCAGACGATGGCCACTGCAGATTCCCCATTCACATAAATAAAAAAAAAAAAAAAAAGTTCTTCCCTGTCCATTTTCAAGCGCAACTTAGATTTATGGATGGGAAGCAGAAACGTTATGCAAAGGAATGCCCCATGTGTTACTAGTGGACATATGTTGTTCATAATACTTTATCCCATGCACAGGTACCCTTAAATTATCTATGGTATGATCCAAGTTATTCTCAATGGGGTGATATATAATTATTGACCATAGGATGGGTCAGGTCAATATATAACCAAATAGGATAGGTTATTTTAAGCAGAAAAAGGGAAATGGCTTAGGCTTAAAATGGCCTGCAAGGGCAGTTGCCTAGCACTTACGTATGAACTTCTGAACAGTGATACTCACTATTAGGGTAATTCCTTGTTTATGGTCCAGTATTAACCGACTCAAAACACAGCATAAAAAAAAACAAAACAAAACAAAAAAAAACACTTCCCTGTAGACACCCTAAATCAAACCACGTTCCTTCCTTGTTTGCAACAGTAACACCATACATATCCACTGTTGGTGGCCAGAGGCAGGTACAGCATATTTGCCTATTAGGAAGTGAAATGTCTTAAAGCTTCCATCCACATACCATAATTCATCTGAATTCATTGCTATGGGAATATCAGTAGCATGACAGGATCACTCACTACATGCTGGAGAGGACTGTATTGTAAAGAGGAATTGTACTGCTCTACCCACAGAGCAAATACAACCTAGTATGCATGATACTGCAGTAGAGATACTCACATATTAAAAATGTTACTTTTTTACAATCAACAGCATTATGCATTAAATATACCTGCTGGGTTGATGCTGCATTACTGTGATACAAGAAAGACTAGTTTTGGAAATCCTTGACAGCATGCATCACCGAAGTCTTGAACACTTAGATGTGGTAGCAAAGAGATTTATGGAGAAAACAGAATTAGTATTTTTAAAATAATTTCACTATATGTCCCACTTGAATACACCTCATTATAACCATATATGAAAAATGCATTTTCTACTAATGCTAATAGCAAGGTAGTGTTACTCCTCCCCATCAGAATGAGCTAGAATGGTGATAAGGAGCACCAGCACCCCCAACAAATAGTCTTAATGGAAATACAGTTTGCATATACAGGTGACTGAGATATACTTCTGGAGGCAAGAGCAATTTTTTGAAATGGTTATACAATTGTCATAATAATTCTATTCTCAAAAGAATTAAAGCAGAGGGATAGGTGTGACATATGCCAGAAATATAGTGTATACATATATGGTCCATAGGCAATGTTTGAGCCCCAAGGGACAAGCATCTCATTGTATTAGTCATACAGTTAGTAGAATTTACATGGGGGTAAGTATTGCAGAATTATGCGATACCTGGTGCTGTCAGGAACATGCACTTACTGCATCCTAAAACCATGTTAGTAACAGGCCAGAGTAACTTGGAAAAGTTGAATGCATACACTTATTAACCATAATCAGGGTCATCATAAAAGGCTATGACAATTTAACAGATGAGAAGAACTCATTACAATCTTCACATAATGCAACCTATTTTTCAGTATTAATAACAAATGTATTAAGACATGAAGAAATGTAATGGTTAAGGTGTTGACCTTACAAACGCAAGGTGCAGGATTTGATTCTCATATGGGGTAAACTGGCTAGGCTTAAAATGACCAACATGGGCAGTTAGCCTAGTACTAACCTATGAACCTGTAACGTATGAATAGAAAAGGATTTTATAGTTTATGGGAGTCATATTTAATGGTGTTACTGAAAAAGTGAGCGGAATATCTATGCACTGCATAATGCATGCATGCAAACATTGTGTACACAGGATGATGAGATCCACCAAGGACATATTGATTACTCTGATCAATACTAGCAAAAAACTACGATCACTCATAAAATCATCCAAGGCCAACTTTGAAAGAAAAATCGCTAATGACACAAAAGACAATCATAAAGCCTTCTTTAGCTATGTTAGAAACCTGGGTGGAAACTCCCAGATATGCTCAGAATTAGTCCAAAATGATAAAAAAATCACTGAACCCACAGACATTGCCAACATACTGGCAGACAGGTTCAGTGCAAATTTCTCCCCTCCCTCCCCCCCAAAAGGAGAAATATCTATCCCACCAGAGTCTAGCCTCCCAAACATCTCAGATGCCCAGGTGAGAGCTGCTCTCTCTAAAGCAAAAAACACAGCATCAATGGGACCGGACGGTGTCCCCGGATGTGTGCTACACGAACTCAATGAGGAACTAAACCCACACATAAGGCTGCTGTTTAATCTTAGCCTTACTACAGGATACGCACTCCAAAGAATGGCGACGGCAACTGTGGTCCCACTCCACAAAGGCGGTGCTTCTACGGACCCTGAAATTACCGCCCCATAAGCTTGATGAG